>NW_023502124.1:0-259935 GCF_013396075.1 Fusarium subglutinans | reverse complement strand
AGTATTATAAGCCAGGCTTACAGTAAGTTATAAGTCTATATTACAAGCTATATTATAAGGCTTATAATATTAACAGGGTTAAAGTGTAAGCCGCTTAATAATTTAATAAAAAAGTAAGGGCTATGTAATGTAAGCACTTTTACCTGTTTAGTTATAATAATATACAGGTTCCTTATTATCTTTATTACCCTTAATATCTAGATTATTAAGTATATATTTAAGTAAATAGGTTTTATAATACTCCTTAAGGTTATTATTTCTATAAAGAAATAGCTTTTTAATTATATTAATATCCCTAGTAAAGACTATACTAAGATTACCCTTTTTAGCTATAAAATATTGACTATAGTTACTAATTACCTAAGTACTAGCAACCTTAAGAACTTTACTTACTATAAAGCTAAGAAACTAAAAAGGCTTATAAAAAAAGAAAATAAAAATATAACTAAAAGGCTATAAAAAATATTACCTAGTTACTATAAATTATAGTATTATAAAAGGCTATAAAGGTAATAATATAGTATAGCTATTAGAAAGTTATTAATTAGAGTTATTAAATAACTTTAAGAAAGATTATATATATACTATAATAAAAAGGTTAAATTATTAAAGGTTTTATTAACTAAGTTATTTAGGCTAGAAAAGTTAAAGTATTAATACTTTTACTAAGGTAAGTTATATTTAGGTAACTAGAAGCTTTAAAAGCTAAAAGAATATAAGCTAATTAAGTTTTAAGATTAATATTATAATAATTTTTAATATAATGGTTAGCTACAAATAAGAATAAATAATCTATAGAGATTTGTCTTGCCAGCCAAGACGATCACCACTGAGTTTCATATTACCCATCTGTATGCTGTAGCGAGAAGGTAACCTGACCCAATGCCTGCATTAACTCCCTCTGTGCTTCAGCCGGCCATGACGGTGCTCTCCAAGCAATGAAACCGTCCGGCCGAACCAATGAAGAACCGGTATCGTCCACCCCATACAACCTGTTGAAATCGCCCTCATTCTTCTCGGTAACATCACCTCCAACGTGCATAAACGTAATCTTTACGTTGATTGCCTTACATGCTTCTGCCACGAGCTGGCTCCATCTCTTCTCTTTTGAAATAACGACCCAGGATGTACCGAAACAGTCCAAAGTTGAGACATGATCGCCTTCAAGTGCAACGTGAGGGGCTCTGGTACCCGGTTGTCCATTCCACTCATCTGGCCTTTTGACAGGAACAGAGCCATCTGGACCTCCGACAATGGCCTTTGAGTTATAAAAATATCCGAATTCCATTGCTACATCGTCCATTATCGTAACGTTCTTGCCAGGCCATTCTTTGTCGACGACGTATCGCTTGTAGTCCTCCCTGGCAAAGATCTGGTCATGTCGAACATCTGCGACGGGTCTTCTCTCAACGCCATATGTATCAAGAAGTTCCGGCGAGGATTCGCCGCGGAGCACTGATGCGAGCTTCCATGCGATGTTATGTGCATCAGCTATACCGGTGTTTGCTCCGTAACCGCCACGATTTGGAGGTAGGGCATGAGCTGCATCACCAGCGAGGAAGACACGACCAGAAGAGAACTTATCAGCAATAAGACCACCAATGTCCCATTTTCCAGTGGTGATTAGTTCAATGTCCTCATCTCGGAGATCCTGTACCCCAGAAGCCTTGCGGATCATGTTGCGCTGGGTCGCGTCATCGAGGACAGCTTCAGGGTCATCGACTTCTTGGTTCCAAGCTACCATCCAACGCCCCCCGCCATAAGTGGTCATGAAAGCCTCGAAGCCATCTTCGCGACCCTCAATCTGGAATTGACTGTAGCCGTGGTCGAGGAAATGTTGCAGAGGTTCGCATCTGAACATGATGCTCTGGAGCTTGCGGAGAAGACCAACGCCATGACGTTGGATACCGAGACTTTCTCGAATACGGCTGCGGTTGCCATCGCATGCGACCATGTGACTTGCCTTGACATGGATTTCTTCACCGTTGTCTCCAGTGGCGCTGACTGTAACGCCTTCGTCGTCTTGACTCCAGCCCGTGACAGTGAAGCCCAGTCTAAGATCTGCACCAAGCTCCCTCGCTCGATCTCTCAAGACAGGTTCGATTACGTCTTGAGCGATAGCAACACCTTCAGTAGGAGAGTACTCTGCGAACGAAACAGGCGGTCCACTTTTAGGCTTTTGTGTCCAGCCTTGCTCTTTAGTCCACTTTCCAGCAAGACTCTCAACAACGATGCGACGGGGAGGACCGCCAGACCATTGGATGCTTTTGAGTTTGGACTCAACGCCAACGGTGCGGAAAAGTTCAATTGTTCGGGCAGTGTAGCCAATTGCACGGGGATGAAGAGAACTCCCGGGATGGCGCTCTATTAGGATGGTGGGGACGTTGAGATGGGAGAGGAAGAGCGCTGTAGAAAGGCCTACAAGGCTGCCTCCAACGATCACAACGGATGTTTCTTCGATAGTTGCCATGTTGTCTGTAGAAAAGATAAGTTGTTGATAGAATGAGCGGTAATTCGATGGGGAAATTGGGTTATATATAGCTCTACCCGAAAAGTCTGATCAGCCCGAAAAGGGACGCTCCGGGTCCGACGCTGAGATCGGATTCATGACGGGACGGCACAGTTGGTTCGGGACCGGCACCCCACTTTCGGGATTTAGACAATCCGGGCTCGGGTGACCCGGATTTTCATCAAAAACACTTCAAGAATGAATGGTCCATTTCTTTTCTTGGTAGTGACTCTATACTCAAGCTTGATCATGCGCCTCGATGGAGTCTTGTGATCGATCATGAGCATTTTCTGAATGCAGGGAGCCTTTGGGTGGTGAACCTTGCCGTCGAGATAAATGCTTTGAATCCATGGGAAAATATCCCATGCTTGAGAGGCCGAAGATGTGGTAGAATAATGCTACGAGCGATAGACTCGCACAGACAAAGCCGTCGTATAAATGATCTCATTGGCGGTGATGGCCTTGAAGAAGCTTTCGATGTTCTTCGGCTCGTCCTAGATCACCTATGGAAGATGCCTGCCTGGGCCAAATCGAAGGTACAACATACTTGCGATGAAAACAACAACATTATTGAACTGTAGAAGATGTCAGACACGTCGAATTCAGGGAGATGGGTATAGTCAACCGCTGCAAAGTGTGCAAGCCAATCGTCCCAAGGCAGCGACTTCTTTGTCAACCTCGATGAAAAGAACCAAAACGACACATAATCATCAGGACTAAAAATGCGATATGCGTCGCACAAGGCTCATTCTGTCGACTCTCATTGAGAAAATCCGAATCATAGGTAACATTACTTCCATTGGCAGCCATATTGCTAGGTCATATGGAGAATAGACCGTTTAAAAAGGGACTAAAGTTTAGGGTGAATTCACTTGGAAAACTAGCATGAGTCGGTCACGAGGTCAGTGTCGGCATACTGTTTATGGAAAGACCCTGGATTCTCGGCATCTCTGTTGGAACCCGGTTTCGTGGAAGTCAGGCTAATTATTGGTATACATATAACAGGAGACTCAATCTATTGATTCTTGAATAAGTGATAATAAATCTGCGTTGCGCCAACAACCCATCATCTGCGGTTTCATTGCCATTGACCTCTTTTTACCTTTTACCATGTCTCCTACTATTTTGGCCGTACCGGGTGCGTGGCATACCGTGGAGTCATTCGAGCCCATAAAAAAGATCTTTACACAAAAGGGATACCTATTCGTCAGTCAAAACGCACCGGGGTTACATGATGCAAACGGCACTTGTCAAGATGACGCTGAATCATTAAGGAGGGAACTCTTGCTCCCGCTTGTGGAGGATGGCAAGGATATCGTCGTATTGATGCATTCTTATGGCGGGATGTATGGCTCACAGGCTGTTAGGGGCTTAAGCCACAAAGAGCGGGAACAAGTGGGCAAGAACGGTGGTGTAATTGCCCTGATCTACGTCTCGGCTGTGACGCCCGTTGAAGGAAAAACAACGTTGGACATGATGGGAACAGATTCAAAGAATCTTCCTCCATGGGTTGATTATAATGTACGTAATTCGACATCTCCTCCCCTGTGCTGCAGGGTAACCTCACAGGGTAACCTCACAGACTAACAAACTCTAATTATAACAGGAGACAACGGGCTGGGTCAAGTTCACAGGAGCTAAAGATACCATGTACCACGACATTTCAGACGCTGAAGCAGAGTATTACATTTCATTGCTGAGAGATCAAGCGTTGAATAGTATGAACACGCCCATCACTTACTCTCCGCTGACAGACGAGAATTACAAGGGAAAGGCAGGCTATGTTATTTGCGGGGCTGATCGCGTGGTGCCCCCTGCGGGACAGGAGATGTATGCGGCTGTAGGGGGGATCGACAGGAAAGTGACAGTTGAGAAGGCGAGCCATGCGTTCTTTGCTACTGCGGCTGAGGAAACTGTCGATGCGGTTCTCCAGCTGGTCGCCAGCTGAACTTTGTATCTGTGTCTTTTGAGGTCAAGGGTTGTTGGAGTCTGAGGTTAATTATTACATTTTTAGATCTAGAAACCTTGCCAAGAATATGTAAATGAAAAAGTACGCGACATGAGGAATAACGTCCTTGTCTACGCACTGACGTCAGCTCTCTTCAAGTCGTGATCGTTTGAGGTGCCGTGATAAGATATCGGCAAACTCAACTTGGGTAGCCGAACGCATAGCCGAAAACAAACAGATGGAAAATGGATCTCATAAACACAACGATGACATTTCTACCGACTTTATGGTTCAATCCCTTCAATTCTTGCTATTCTCACATATCTTATAGTCCAAACTGCCGATGACACTCACCGAAGGGGAAATATGCCATATGACCATGCGAGGACCGCCTCTTAATCCATCATGGAATCTCCATTCTTAGAAAACAGGCTCCTGCTGCCGAAATCACTTCTTCTCAGCCACGTTTACCTATCTCATGAGCCTTATCGGACCAATCGGTGAGAAACTTCTCGAGCTTGGTCGGACTGGGCATCAATACACTATCCTTCCTCTCCCCATTCTCGTAAGCAATAAAAAACGGGACACCTTGGATAACAAGCTTTTCGGCTAGATCGAGTACGTCGTCAACGTCGAATCTAGCGAGGACGAAGTATTCCGGGTTGTAGGGAATTTGGTTGGAGAGTCTCTTGTAGATAGGGCTCAAAACTTTGCTGGAACCAGCCCATGAAGCCTCCGCGTTGATGATGACGACTTTGTACTTTTTGAGGAGTTTGTCGTAGTCATCTTGGCTTTTGATCTCGGTGACAGGCATTATGAAGTTTGGTTTGGTGGGGATTCAGTAGTAATAGAGACGGATAGTGGGGGAGATCGGATGAGGGTGCGGGGGGAAGAGAGAGTTACAGTTTATAACTGGGTTCAGCAGCTAATGATGTATCTGACGCGATACGAGAGACCTAGAAAGGCGGTACTTTAGTGCCCAATTGGATATCAAGTCACTGCATCTTCGAAACCATCGCGCCCTGCGTTGGAATGCTGTCATATATATAAGCCAATGAGCATGACAGTACCGAGTGACTGGTTCGATAGTTGAACTATAGATGGCACTATTGGCGTGGAGGCTATAAAGTGGCATGTCGTTGGGGATCTAGAACCATGAGTTCCCCGAATTCCATTCTCGGGTTGCTTCAATGTTGTGTAGTCCAATCAAGTCAGGGATTCAACTAGTGAAGGTAAGGGCCATATAAAGTGTATGCTGCCATTTTGTTCCAAGGAACTACTAGATCTATTTCAGTTCATTGCGGCTCTAGTCCCCTCCAGAAATCTCCAATGAGGTTCGCGACATCCAAAGCCTGATCCCTCACAACACTATGCACAGCCTTGGGAACAACAAACACATTCTCGAATCCAAGATCGTTCAGCTGCTCCTTGTTACACAAGGTATCTAGCTCTCCAAGGACAGCGAGTGATGGAATTCCTGTCTTGGCCGCCTTATCAAACTGAGCATGAGAGTCCATCACAGCTCCGTCTCTGAAAATGGCAACAACAGAAGCTGTATGTCCCGGGTGTTCACGCATCTGCCACTCACGGACTGCCTCAGCGACGACTTCACCCTTGGCGACCCTCTGTTTCCAGTCCTTTGGTACAACGAGGTCTCCGCCCTCGAGAATGTTCAAAACGCATTTCTTCGCAGCAGCATAGTCGTCTCCTTGAAGATAGGCCTGCTCTTCGGGCGGGAACATGGAGAGTTGTAGAAGACCTGCGGGCGCGACGAGAGTGAAGCTCTTGACGCGCGAGGGCCTGGAGGCAACGTAGCTGACAGTGGTGGCTCCGCCGAAGGAAAAGCCGACGATATGAGTAGACTGCCAGCTCAGATGATCCAATAGGTTGTCGATAAGTTCGTGAAATAGTGATGATTCGTGCGGAGCAACAGGCGTATCGCTCAGTCCATGGCCCCAGAGGTCGATCACAACCATATGCGCAGCCGGGAACGATTTCTCAAGGGCGCGTGCGAGGGGCAGCATCCCTAGCGCTGGAGTCTGGACACCATGGATGAATAGTACTTTATCGATTCTGGCGACACCATCGTTGGATGATGAAGGTGTGATCTCGTAATAAGCAGCCTTACCGCGGGGAGTCTGAAGGAATTGAGCGGCCGGCAGTAGTGCTCCAAATGCTTCGACAAAAGCGGACTCTGTCGGCCCCGCAACAGGTGGCTGAGGCTTGTAACTCGCCCCTGGGCGCGGTAGAACGAGATCTTGTGGCATTGTCAATACTTTCTGATGATACGTACGTGATGAGAGAACAGTGTGCTGGCCATGCGGGTTTTATGAGGCCCGTCAAACCAAGTGGAGATTTGTAAGCGACTGCGGCGGTCTAGAACACTGAGCTTACCACGGTCCCTCTGAGATGCTTTACTACGACCTGCCTCGATAAGGAAAATATGCAACTAGATTTCTCTGATCATGTGGAAAGTCTTCATGTATAGTACGGTATAGGCTGCTTACACGTCTTTTTGACCACGTCGACCAAAATCATGATGATCTGGCAAGTGGAGTGGACCATTTATCAGGCTAGTCGGATCAGTTCCGACTGTAGATCCCGGGCAGAAAAATTGAGTCACCCCGGCCTCAGAAAGAGACAGCTAGGTATCAACTCCATGCTGCCCAATATCAACCAGTCTATCTCGTTGTCCTTTGTCTGAAGCCCAGTCTTCGGTCACAAAAACTTCAAAGAAATAAAAGCTGGCTATATCGTGTCATCATGTCGGAGTCTTCAGAATCAGCGCCGAAATACCGCATCCGGCCCGGAACCTTCTTTGATGTTCCAGTTACAACACGGATCTATGCTGCATCGTTCGGCAACGAACCATTAATCGACTTTTTCTTTCCCACGAGGAGACAGGATCCTTTGTCTTTCTATACTTGGTCTTGTCGACGATTTCAGCGTCGGTATTGGACGCCTGGGTATTCGCTGAGTGTTGTGGTTGATAAGCATGATCATCCCGTCGGCCTATCGTGGTGGAAGCGACCAACTCGGCCTCTGACACTTCTTCAAAAGGTCTTGTCTCCCTGTAAGTTTGTATAGCTGGAACCCTTCGGATCTCTGCTAATTGTATAAGCGTTCTGGATCGGTTCAGTTGTCAACGGCTTTATCAACCTGCAAGAATATCTCTTCCCAGTCCAAGGTCTCAACAAGAACAACATGGAAACTTTTGAACAAGCATTTTCTGACGTTGAACCGCATGTGCTCGACACCCCACAGAGACAAAAGGCGCACTACCTTTCTCTGCTGGGCGTCGACCCTGTCCTGCAAGGAGAGGGTCTTGGCAAGATGCTGCTTGAAGATGGACTTGAGAAGGTAGATGATGAGGACTCAGCGGCTTGGCTCGTTAGTCTAGCTGGTCTGGAGAAGCTTTATGCAAGATATGGCTTTGTTGAGGTGAACAAGGTTGAGGTTGAAGGGCTGCACGATTGGAAAGGCGGCATGGTAATGGTTAGAGATTGATCGGATGCTGAGAGTAGAAGCACAACGGGATCAATATTGTGGCTTCTCCCTATTGCTAGTGTGTTTAGATTATCTATTGTTGAGAGCAGAGAAGATTCTCAGAATGGTCTTAATTCGAAACTGGGACCTCCCGAAACGCGGCTGAAGGCGGCCTGGGACTCCTAAAAGTTCTGTGTACGTCGAATCGAATACAGTGCATAGATTCATATAATTTGGTCTCATATAGGAGTAATTTGTTACCATAGTCTGTTTTGCCGAACCGGCACCGAGATGACTTCATCAGCTAGTTCGCATATTGTATGGCGATAACCGTTTTATCCGAGATCTCCGAAGAGCGCACATAGTATATTAGGCATATGATACGAGTTAACTCTGTTCCCTGTGACAGTATTCGCAGTTGTGAGCTTGTAGACTTTGCGCCTTCTCATTCCGACTTCACCTTCTTGACCTTCAACACGTCAGCAAACAATTCGTCACTACAATGAGTATTACACTTGAGGAACACTTTCTCTCTCCGGCGGCACACTCGTCAACGGAAGCAACAGACGACCCGATCCATGGATTTCCGGACAGTATCATCAATAAGCTCGTCGACCTCGATGATGAACGAATCAAGAACATGGACGAGAACAATGTAGCGATCCAAGTCCTGTCTCACACTCCCACAAACTTTGTCACAGCCGAAACCATAATAGCTTGTAACGATGAGCTTGCTGCAGCTGTCCGAGCGAACAAGTCTCGCTTCGCTGGCTTTGCGTGTCTCCCGATGGGTGATCCCGTGGCAGCAACTCATGAGCTGGAAAGATGTATCAAAGAGCATGGCTTCGTCGGTGCGCTCGTTGATAACCATTCCAACGGCAACTTCTATGATGGCCGTGAGTACGATATCCTCTGGGCAAAATCTGTGGAACTCCACGTGCCGATTTATATACATCCCGCATGGCCAAGTCAAAAAGAAAAAGAAGCTTTGTACTCAGGCGGCAATCTGCAGTCAGACAGCAACTCAGCAACTGCACTCGGCGCCTTTGCTTTTGGGTGGCATGCCAGCACTGCGAACACCATTCTTCGCCTCATGGCTAGTAACACTTTCGACCGCCATCCGAAGCTCAAAATTATCATTGGACATTCTGGAGAGCTCATACCATATATGTTTGACCGTATCAACAAGGCCACTGTATTCTTCGGCATGAAACGTGGGTTTGCGGAGGTGATGCATAACAATATCTGGATCACGACTTCAGGAATGTTTGACGTGCACTCTTTACGGTGCCTGTTGGGAAACATGCCTCTGAGTCAAGTCATGTTTAGTGTTGATTATCCTTTCAGTGATAATAAGGTTGGAAAGGAGTATTTAGAGATGATCCGAAGGGAAGGGATTCTTGACAAGGATGGGATTGAGGCTTTTTCTTCTGGGACCGCTAGGAAGTTGTTGTTTCGCCAAGGTTGAGAAGCTGATTCACCTTTGTAGAAACTGTTGGTTCTGAGACAAGCGCCGTGAGCTAGCATGTAATTCTGTTCGCTAACCGACTCGAAGGCAAAGCCACCGGATATATCAGTATCGAAACTTACTTGTCAATGTTATCTTGATCGTGAAATCAATTGTATCTACCAAGATTTATTAGAATGCAGACATAGCATCATCAATACCTCGCTAGTTCTTAGCAATCAATCATCAGTGTTCATATCGTATAGCGTCGCGCTGTGACGCGCTAATCCGATTTGATACACATCCACGTCATCCAATCAATTGCCAACTTTAAAAACGACACAGCGCCCTTTTCTTGTTTATTCCGGGTCAACAGCCCATCCCATCTCCACCGTAACAATGCCACGAGCTCGCGACCATTTCCACGGTCGGCATTACCACGCTGAGCGCACGACCGGCCCAGTCAAGGCGCTTAATCCAACGAAGCGATATCTAGTCGCCGACAAGAAGGCGCTCAATGCAGAGTCTGACGCCGGAAATGCTGGAAAGGAATCGCGACCGGGCGCTGAGAGTCCCGGGGTTGCTTATGTCTGGAGGAGTCGTGATAACAGAAAAGGACGGCATGCGCTGGCCGTCAGTGTTGATCCTCACAAGCATGAAGCAACGAAAGGGCCGAGGCTATCGAATTCGTATCACCAGACTCTCCGCGGTATCTTGAAGATGTTTGTCAGATACCCAGTCTGGGATGTATCCTACGACGTCGCCCTCGTCTTCACAATTGGTACTCGAGACCTCCTGATATCAAAGTCATTACAGCTAACAGTCAAGGTTCCATCATCTGGGTCATCAATGGCTTTTACTCATGGCTCCCCGTCCTCAATCCCTCAACCAAGGTCTCTGACTGGGCCGGCGGATTGACAGCTTTCATCGGTGCCACCGTCTTTGAGTTTGGCTCATTCCTACTCATGCTTGAAGCCGTAAATGAAAACCGATCGGACTGTTTTGGTTGGGCTGTTGAAGAGAGTGTAGATGGGATGCTTCATCTCACTCACGCGCATAACTGCAAGCATGCACACGCGCAAAAGAGGACTTTTGTCAAGCAAAGCTCCAAGGCACTAGATAACAGCACCCCGGAATCAGCGGGAAATGATCGGATGTGGTCTTGGTGGCCGACGTGGTATGAACTCAGAACTCATTATTTCTTCGACATTGGCTTCTTGGCCTGTTCTTCACAAACGTTTGGCGCCACGGTATTCTGGATATCAGGATTCACAGCATTACCGCCTATACTCAATAACCTCTCTACACCAGCTGAGAACGGCGTCTACTGGCTTCCTCAAGTCATTGGCGGCACGGGCTTCATCGTCTCAAGCATCCTGTTCATGGTTGAAGTTCAACCTCGATGGTACATTCCAGCGCCTGGGGTCCTGGGATGGCATATCGGACTATGGAACTTGATAGGCGCTATTGGCTTTACTCTTTGTGGTGCACTGGGCTTTGGTATCACGCATTCAGGTGTTGAGTATGCACTAACGCTCTCGACATTTATAGGTTCATGGGCGTTTCTGGTGAGTACAACGGTGCTTTGTGGATAGCATTCACTGACATGGAATTGCAGATTGGTAGTGTGATACAGTGGTATGAGAGTCTTAACAAGTATCCTATTTGGGTGGACCAAAAGATCGAGAGACTTGGACAACGAAAGAGCTAGATACAATATCCTTTTACCATCTATTCACAGGTCTTGTTGGCAGTGACAGATATCTTATTCAGTGACCACAGTTGTAATTTTTTATTCGATTAATCTTTGCTAAACTCAAATAGCTGAATGCCGACCACCACATGATCATCCCGCGGAACATCTCGATCCATCCTATCAACAAATACCTTGAGCCCCGCCCCACGATTCTCCTCCGACGTCTTAAGCGGCAATTTAACAGGTTTTGTGAGGCGCCTGACGTTGATGTGAGGATCAGTTACGGGCTTCTCACTTATACAATATCCCCAGGCTGGACTTTCTCTCTCATCTCGCGCAATAAACTGCAGTCCCGTCAAAACTCCGTGGTCACCAACCCATACCTGAGCAGACTCAAGATACGACCCTTGCGCATCCCATTCATCTTCGGTATAGTGCGGCTGCTGCTGCAGTTCTTCATCTCGATGACTCCCCTCTGCGCACCCACACCAGTAGTGACCAGCCCTACCCAGTTTGTCCTTCGGAGGGGAGAACTTTGTTGGGCCGATGGACATGGTGGTCTTATCGTCTGCATATGTAAAAGTCATTGCTACCAACGGAATCTGAAATTTCTCTGTCCCGTGACAAAGGCCAACCTTAATCGATGCAATAGGCCTGCTGCAGTCGAACCATGAAACGACAGCATTTCTGCTCGGCACTTGAGGGCGAATTCTGCTGTCTTTTATGGAATCAAAACCCCGTTCTCCATAGACCCTACCAATTTTCTTCATTCCTTTCGGCGGAAGTTCAGGTGCCCAATAGTGCTCGTCCACATCCATCGCCAGCTGGGGTCGTACGGAGGGACCAAGACCAGATTTGCTAACAAACGCTCCGATCATATCAAGCCCGGTCTGTGGCGTATGCCGGTGCCGCCAATGGCAGTAGATACCCATCAGAGCATCGCGGTCATTAAGCCGTCCTGCTTCGGGAAACCTGATCTTGGCATGTGGATCAGGTTGTCCGACGATGAAGTGGCGACCTTTGGTGGTGACGAATTGTACTCCGGTTGGGTAGAAGGATATCTCCGAGTTGACATACAGAATCCTTTCGCCGCCTTGGCCATCAATGGGAAAGTATTGCATCGCGTTTGTCTTTCCGATGGTGCGAGATTCTCCATTGCTAAGGCATACTTCAAACCCTCGGAGTTGAGCATCCACGCCGATGGAGGTAATCTTGCTCAAGTCATCATCTGTAGTACCAAAGATAAGAGATTCGCAGAGATTATCATCGTCTGGATCAGGGGGCATAATACCGCATCGAGCAGGAATGATGTGAAGTTCTCTTGGTGGCAGTTCATTCTTCCACAGATAAGTGGTAGTCTCGGGATCGTTCAATTGAACTCCAAATTCATCCAGGTACTCTCGGGGATGGACTCGCGAACGACTTTCTTTCGGTGCTTTGGTGAGAGGGTGGTATAACAAGGACAGGTCGGAAATGGGCTCCCCTGCAGCCCGCCCAGCTTGAAACCCGACGATAAAGCTGTCAGATTCTGGGAGGAGGAGGAGCTTATCGCCCTTGGACTCGCCAACCTGTACTGGATCGCGCTTGGAAAAGATAAATTCCAGACCAACCACCTTGCGTATGATGGTGTCGAGCTCCTCTTCGTCAAGATTGTTAAGCTCACTACTTCCATCCAGAGCATCTTGACTGGTGATGACCAGCTCAGTGATCCAGTCGTCCTTAGGGATGTGCACTTTGTCGCTCGTAGCATAGAGACTCTTTGATCCGGCCGTTCTCGCTCTTCCTCCAGCCGTAGTGCTACAAGAAATACCAGCAAGCTCACCGCCAGCTGACCAGAGCACCTCGATGACAGGCTCAGCGCTTAGCATATCGTCAAAGGTCTCTATAAGACTCGCCTTGGACGACATGAGGCCGTTACTTTTGGGGAATCTCAATACAGGTTCCGGGGTATTTTCTGCCTTTTTGAGGACCGCTGTTTTGTTGACCAGTTCCTCTTCTCGTGCTTCTTTCCGGGGCCAATACTCATTCAGAAATCGCGTGCAGACGTCCCAGACTCGGGCCCGATTTCGTATACCACCTGTAGTGAAAGGCTGTCGTTGGTCTTCGCCTTTGCTGATTGCTCGCAGCGCTTTGTAGACCTTGAGCCAATCAATCTGTAGATTATCCATGACGTCTCTCCCAGGGAACAGACCGACAACCCAGGGCATATCGGAAGAGATTTTGTTCTTCCAAAAGGCGTTTGAAGATGTTTCTCTCGCTGCACTTCTCGACGCAAGACGCACGGCGCAGAGACTCTTGAGGTCGAGACACTGAATAATGCCGGACAGAAGTTCGCCTGGGAGCTTGTCGAGTGTGTCTTTGTCATCTCTATCATGTCGAGTAACTGCAGCCTGAGGCTCTTGGAGCTGTGACTCGGCCAGGATGCTCTTAATGAAGTCTGTGGCATGGGGGATTTCAGTCGGAGAAGCGAGCAGATACTCTGTACCTTTTATTTCCCTCCACTCCACCAATCGACAGTCTTTTGCACCTCCATAGTCAAGTTGAAGACCAAAAGTATAGGGTTTGTCGCAATGGGATCGGAAAGTCTCGTATATGATAGAAGCATCGATATCATGAGGACTTGCGACTTGCTTGGCAAGGTCGAAGCAGTGAAGGTGAAACGGAATCAAAACATCGTGCTCCTCAGTCCAGTCGTATCTAACCAATTGAATCAGTATCAAATCTTCTATCATCTTGTATTGTAGTGTATTACTTACGTTGGAACTTCGCCGAAACTGTATTCCGTGGCAAAAGGATGATCGGGTGATGGAAGCTCATACCGATTATGACCCAGATACCTTACAGGCGTGGCGAGTATAACAGGGCTACATAGCAGGTCAGACTCCTTCGGCCCCTAATAATAAGTTTTGTGTTGATCTGACTCTTACCGTGGTTTTGCAGCTTTCTTGTCTGGTCGGCCCATGAGACTGACGTTCATCTGACTCTCTGCACTCCTTCGTGATATACGGCTATCATCATAATTCCTGATCCTGATCTTGTGTGCTGGTACACCACAGATAGCACAATAGGTTTCCCCGTCGGCCATTTTTGATTGAATTTAGTTAGATTGATCGATAATGAAGATGCAAGTGAAGAGGACGAGATGAAGAAGTGAGCTAGAGACCGTGACCGTGGGTACGGTTAGTCAAGTTTGTGGCCTGAGGCGACAAAAACAACATTTCCTTGTTTCCATGGCGTCCCACTGAGATGAAACATTTGCTTCATTTTCATCCCCGAGCGGAATTTTCCATTGACTTAGAGTTATGCACAAATGCACATTTATAACACCTGTGCATAGTACTTTATTATACGCCACAAGGCAACACACGGCCGTGGGGAATAAGGAAACTCAGACCTGAGTATAGGGTATCAAAGATAAACATTGCAAAATATATGCTAGAGTTAGTAAAAACATCCTAATCTATCACTTAGAATTAAGGTCCTGGATTTTCTGTCTTCCCCTACCATGCCCCCTATAGAAACGGGGTGTCATGCACGAATCCACCTGACGGCATGTTCCACTCTAGGTTCACGTCCAACATCGCAGTATCAAGCCACGATGAAAGATCATCATCAATCTGGAAATGCTCGAGTCCACCAAACTCCCAACACATTTCCGTATCCACAGGCACTGGCCAATTGCTACTTCCAGGTTCAGTTTCTAGCCCAGCCAGACCATCCCTTGAGATGGCTAGGGCTGCTGTCATACTTTGCTCGGTGGAACCTGCCATTGAGGCCCTTACTGTGGCTTGCAACCCAGCCTGTTGTACTACATCCCGCCGGATGTATCCGAAGTGGGGGATTGCAATTCTATCTGGCAGTTTGCTCGATGAGCCATCGTCACTGTCGTGGGTAACGCCCGATAGTATGTCAAGCATCCTTCGACATTGACAAGCAATCTTACATCCCGCTTTCTCTCCTCTCTCAAAGATGCCTTTAACTTGTGTAACAAGCTTCTGATCCTCGTCTGAAAGCGGAATGATAATCTCGTCAGACTGTGGTTGCGACAGACATAGAATTAGAATTACGCAAGCCATAAACCCGACAAAGTCGCTTGTTTTACAGTCAAAGATACTGAAACCCTCAATTTGAGTACGCAAAATGGTAAATCGTTTAAGCAGTTGTCGAGAAGCTTCCAAACATGCCAGTCTGTGAGAGCTTCGAGGAGATTTCGACTCTGTTCCGACAATAAATGGCAGATGAAGATTGATTCTGACATGGAAGAAGTAGAAATGCAACAGTAAAACGTTTCTCAGCTCATCTGTCTCGGCATGGGAGTTGGGAAGTGACTCAGGTAGATCCCACCAGCTCAGGTCCATAGAAGAAGCGATTGTATCCATTTGCTCGTCAAGAAGCATTGAACTTGCAGAAAATGGCTTCCCAGGTATCATATTCCGGTCAATGATCTTTCCTGCAATGGAGGCACAGCGCAGAACGAAACGCTGCTCTGGGTACACTGGCATGTTGTATGGCTCGACGGTTGGACTAAGATGAGCGTCGTTGAATCCATATGGAAGGCCAAGAAGAAGACTCGAAAAGCGATCCCCGTGATAGAAGGCCCACCAGATGCTCTTCAGATGAGGAGAAACCATTTCCCGTCTATACAGGCCCTGCGACGTTGTTAGGATCATGAAATCTGACTATGCTTAGGATAGGATTACCATGACTTCGGAAATAGCGAGACCTTTCCTATACATCATCCAAGACTGCCGAGGTTGTCCAATATCACTGTAGGCTTTAGCCAATAACAGAAGAAGTTCCATTGCCTCCGCAGAGTAAGAGTGCTCAGAATCGGGGATGGACAGTTTATCAACGAGCCCGTATAGGTCATGGTGATGCCCCGTGCTACGTGCATATGCGACAACAAGCATGCCAAGTTCGGCAGGGTCATTGCTCGTGTAGGCGCGCGTAGCAAAGGCGGCCAGGTCTTCATAAGATCCCTGGCAAATGACCTGCACCTTCTGACGGAAACTACTCCACCAGGCTCCATTCTTTGATAGAGTAGATGTTAGAATGTCATACTCTGGTAGAACCGAGCGAAGTTTTAAGCACGCGTCACTTGAGCTTTGCGTGTAAAATGGTGGACTTTTGCGAGATGGAATTTGGTGAGAAGGCCGGGTTATTTGAGAATGACTTTCCATGGATCCCTTGAAAATGATCAGCAAACCGTCATAAACGATCATCACCTCCTTTACCTCGGCTTTGTTAAGCATAGACACAAAAGGCGCCCTTTCATCTGCCTCAGCCGGCTCTTCTTCAAGATCACCCCCTTCATGGTTTACGGCCGGCTCACGCGTCAGACCGTGATGTCTCACCATAGTTTCGAGAACAGCGACTCTATCTCGCAAGCTTATACTTTCGGTATTAGTATTGCTGTTGTTCACTGGAGTCACATCACGCTGATCGAGACAAGGAGAACCGCGGGCAGCACATGGGATACAAGGAGATGCAGTTCCAGGTTGGAACTTGCATTTTATCTTTCTCCTTCGACCTAAAGTAATGGTCAGCCTGGAATTACACAACCTACTTATTCAACGATTGACCATTGTCTTGCAACAGATAGAAACAACAAGGTGGATACATTCTGTCAAGATACACGATACTCGTAATATCTAACTTCAAGCGCGATGTCCGAGTTCATCCAAATGGGTACAGTGACTCACATTCAGTACAACTATGCGTCCCCTTTCTCATCTTCCGTCTAGCCGCGACGGACTGGGACATCACCCTTGGGGCTGCGGCGGACATGGTATACCGGGCAGACTAGGTAGATTCACGTGAGTAGAGTCTTGCTCGGCCGAAATCCTTTTCGCTCCAGTTGGTTAGGGCTGTCGAATGGAGTGAAACGATGTGTAAGCGATAATGGGCTAGCGAGACAGTTCGTGGTGAGGCGGACGATGAGACGGACGAGTTTGGTCCGCATCACGTGACATAAGCCGTCTTGGATCGTATCTCCGTCCGTAGATAGGTTGAAGATGTGAAAGATATGGCTTAATTCGGATTTTTGCTGTCCAGCTAAAGCCTGATCATGGAGAAATTAAAATTATAAGAACATAGAAGGCTTCCCGCCTTTGACTCACCCTCAACAGCATACTTACACAATCACTCCATTGTCACATCTCCAATTCTCATACCCCCTTCAAAACATAACTAGTCTATCATGGCTCCTCTTGTCTGGCTCGTCACCGGTACCACATCTGGTATTGGCGCTGCATTGGTTAATGAGATCGTTGCCCGCGGCGACAAAGTCATTGCCTCCGGCCGCAAAGCAAACCAGAAACTCGGCCACCTCAAGTCAGACAATGTAGCCATCTTGGAACTAGACATAACTGCCCCATGGGCCGTGGTACAGGCCAGCATTAACGAGGTATGGTCCATTTTTGGACACATCGACATTCTGTTGAATAATGCTGGTGCTTCTGCCCTGAAGTGCGCAGAAGAAGCTGAGTAAGTACCCTATGAACCTTCGATGAGGAAGCGAGCTGATGAGAAATGATAGTGATTTATACGTCCAAAACCTCTTCCAAGTTAATCTCTTTGGGCACATGAACGTTACTCGCGCTATCCTCCCGCGATTCCGTGCTCAAGGCCATGGTCGCATCGGCTTCACCTCGTCCGCCAGCTCGTGGGGTCCTCTGCCTTTCATGTCCCACTACGCAGCATCCAAGGCAGCCCTTAGCACTTATATCGAGAGCCTCCACAAGGAGGTCCGGCCTTTTGGCATTTCTTGCGTCGGATTCATGTGCGGTAACTTCCCTACCAAACTTGGCCATCCCAGGGACGAAGATGGACCGGAGTTTGCAATCCAAGGACCTGCCATTGCAGATTATAATAAGCTCATGGGGGAACTTGGACTCATGTTTGCCAAGGCGTTTGCTCAGAGGACCGGCGAACTGGACAAAGTCGCAAAGGCTATGGTGGATATCATGAAGGGTGAGGGGATAGCGGCTGGAAAGCCATGGGCGGTCAGTATTGCTATTGGGTCTGATGCGTTCGATTGCGGAGAGCAGAAGTGCGAGGAGCAACTCAAGGTGCTGAACGAGTGGAAGGATGTCAGTTATGCTACAGATCGGGACGACCATGATCACATCACCCCTAAGGAGTATATGGAGTTTGCTTCCATGCTGTAAAGTTAGGGGAGTGCAGGGAGTCAGTAGTTATTCTAGATGATAAGCGTAGCCTGCAGTGAGTACGAATAGCAACATGTTGGTCAGCGCATGATTTATTTCGGGTTTACCATCTTAGTCACTAATTCATTTCAGCCATTTTACGCTGAAGCGAATCACTAAGATGGCATGTAACATATCGTGATATTCCCCCTGTTCACATGTAATTAAGAATCTTTCAGTGAGAGGAAATGAAAGTTGTGCTCTGCTCACAGAGACAAAGTCATGTCACCCAGATATTCTGCACTACCCTATACTGTCTTAAAATCTGGAACCTTAAATGGCTGAAGTCGAAGCGCGTGATTGGTCCCATGACTTGAGGAGGGGGACACGTACTTAACAGAGGAAAAATAACTCATGTTTGAAAAGCAGGGCAACTTTTGACATTGCTCATCCCTCTAATCCTGGCACTGTGTACCTGAAACGTCATCACGATTTGCAATGTCATCCGTATACCCTTTCGAGCTTGGCTTGTACAAGCGCACTGTCTCGACTACCTCCCCCGAAAGCCAAGCCTGGTTCGATCGTGGACTCATTTGGGCGTATGCATTTAATCATGAGGAATCCGTCTTTTGCTTCGAGCGGGCCGCCAATTCCGATCCCAACTGCGCAATGGCCTACTGGGGTTTGGCATATAGCCTGGGGCCAAACTACAACAAGCCCTGGTCGTTCTTTGATGATAAGGACCTGGCCGATGCAGTTGCGCGCGGCCACAATGCCGCCCGTACAGCCATGGATAAGATGTTGGCCTGCACTCCCGTGGAACAAGCTCTTATCAAAGCACTTCAGCACCGTTATCCACAAGAGAGACCTTCGAATTGTTCTTCATGGAACCAAGGGTTTGCTCATGCAATGGAAGTGGTGCATAGAGACTTTCCACACGACTTGGATGTCATTACGTTATATGCAGACGCTTTGATGAACTTGAATCCGTGGAATCTCTGGGATCTAAAGACAGGAGAACCTACCCCTGGAGCTCACACATTGAAGATCAAATCGATAATCGATAATGGCCTGAAGCTCAATGGTTCTCTGGAGCATCCCGGCTTACTCCACTTGTATATCCATTTGATGGAAATGTCTCCTAGGCCAGAAGATGCTCTTCCAACGGCCAACCACCTTCGTGGGCTCGTACCTGACGGAGGACATCTACACCACATGCCAACTCACTTGGACGTGCTCTGTGGACACTACCAAGCAGCCATTGACTCCAACTCCGAGGCGATCAAAGCTGATGATAAGTACCTATCCAAAGCTGGCCCTCTGAACTTTTATTCTCTGTACCGATGCCACGATCTTCATTTTCGGGTTTATGCCGCTATGCTCGCGGGGCAGTACAAAGTTTGCATTGACACTGCGAGTCAGCTGGAGTCTACTATCCCAAAGGACCTTCTTCAAATCCAGTCTCCGCCTATGGCTGACTGGCTGGAAGCGTTTCTGAGTCTTCGTGCTCACATCTTGGTCAGGTTTGGAAAGTGGCAGGATCTGATTGATATGGAGCTACCAGAAGACCAGGACTTATACTGCATGACCACGTCGATCGCCTTGTATGCGAAGAGTGTAGCTTTTGCTGCTACTGGCAGAGTGTCAGAGTCGGAACACCACAAAGGACTATTCCACGAGTCCTTAAAGAGAGTTCCAACGTCACGCACTCTTTTCAACAACACCTGTCTGGATATCCTCCGAGTGGGTGAAGCGATGCTCGATGGGGAACTGGAATACCGGAGAAAGAATTATGATGTCGCCTTTGAGCACCTTCGCGAGGCTATCTGTCGCGAGGACAATCTTCCATATGACGAACCGTGGGGGTGGATGCAGCCTACCCGTCATGCATATGGTGCGTTGCTGATGGAGCAGGGATACCTCGAGGAGGCAGTTGAGATTTACAAGACAGACTTGGGACTCAACGATACACTCCCTCGAGCTTTGAGGCACCCTAATAACGTATGGGCACTGCACGGTCTTCACGAAGGTTTCACAAGATTGGAGAGAGACATAGAGGCGAAGGAGATTGAAGGCCATCTGCAAAAAGCGCTAGCAGGTACTGATGTTGTCGTCAAGGCCTCTTGTTATTGCAGACTGGAAAAATGAGAATGAACACCAACGTTCATCTTACCACTCTTAGATTGTAGGCTGCGAGGAAATATGGTTGGTGAACATTTGTATGTTTTTGCCTGTTGCGGCAACTATTACTTCTCTGTTACCCTTTTAGACCGCAATGCAAATTCTAGTCTATCTTGAGAAGAGGTTGTGACGACCATATCCTAAACTGATGATGATGAATTGTTCCAAGTTTAGGATCTCTAGTAACAATTGGTAACCCTAGATTACTGTAGGCAGCTCAATAAGACTCCAATTTACAGTAACAATGGAAATAAAAACTTGACAAGGAGCTGACTTCTCGCTACGCAAGTTCATCACATCTCTTATGTATAACTCTGATCACTGCACGATTCAGTCAATTTAGCTTTAGGTATCTAGAATGGCTAGAACGTTGTTACAGTGGTATCTCATGAACTCTGGAAGTGTAGTTGTTCTCCAAGTTCTGTACGAGCTGTTCTTTGTCCTACCCGATAAACAAAGCAGAACCTCTGACCCGAGCTATGTGTTCACCTGTGTTCGCAGCGTAGGCATTAATTGAAGAGAGAACATAAAATGATTTCGATGAACCCAAGAAACATAACAAAGGATTCAGTGGAGCGAACTGGTCGAAGAAGGCCACCTTAATGTATGCTATTCTCACGAACATGTAGAGTATCAGTTGCAAGCTTTGATGACCTTTTGGCTTAATCGGGCCTTAGACATGTAATCGGATAGTATATAAATATTTATACCTTTCTTCCTCCTTAGTATCTGGGCTTGCTTTCCATCCAGAAATCAACAGCTTCATTCGAACCTACACCACCATCTTCAACATAACAAATACTAATCCTACTATCAAACATCCATCATGGCTTGGGCAACAGCCGAAGAGAACACTTTCCTCCGAGCGCGTCAGCTCCGCCGCTTTTATGCAAAGCACATTAGTTCGGAAGGCCCTCTGAAGTATGCAGACAAGATCACACCAACTGACATGGACCTCGCCACGATTCTCGCTCCAGACTACAAGCTTAAATACTGTGCTGAGGGCGAAGAAGAGTACCCCGAGCAGTGGGAGCTGAAGCCAAAATCCCTTTCTTTTATCCTTAACAACTTCCGTCCCAAGGCCAAGGAGATAAAAACCGCCATGGACGAGGTGGTTGATGCTTTCATCGCCGGGGAATCAACAACCATTCCGCCGATTTTTCCTGGGGGCTATGGTGATAGACACCAGGTTCATTCTTCTCAGGTAGTTACTAAAGGCCTTCAGAGGGCGTTGGCGGAGGTCAGAAAGGAGAAGAACGCGGCTGAGAAGAAGGCTAAGCTATACTTGGCTCGAGCTGAGAAGGCTGAGGCTGAACTTCAGGAGCTTCGGGAGGAGCTGGAAGAGGAAGGCGATGAAGACAACGAAGCCGAAGAAGACGAAGAAGATAAGAAAGACGACGAAGATAGGAAGAGGAAGAGGAGGAAGATTGATTGAGGCAGCAATGGACTGCGAGGAACTACACTGTTGTCTGTCGGGTACTAGCATTAGAAAGTGAATTGACGTTGCACCGATGCTGAACCTCATGAGCCCCCTCTTATAGAATGTGCTTTCCCATAAACCGATAGTCAGGTAAATTATCTGGCCTTCAAAAATATCATATGTTATACACAAATGAGAGAACAGGCTACGATACTCCACCGCCTTGGAATAAGTATTGCAGTAAATACTTATCCTAAGATAAGGCAGATATGGTCACTTAATCATGAAATCAATCATATCCAGTATTAGAGACATAGATTCAACTAACTATACTGAGCCATCCACTCGAATCATAACTAGATGCTCAGAGTACCTTGTAGAGGTAGATCTCGACTGCTTCTGCCGACGTAAATAGCATAGCTTCCCTGCTGAAGTTGCCACTCCTGCGCAATAACATCCCAAACACTCAAGTCCCGGCGTGTAAGGTCAAAGGTCACGGTGGCCGTCTCTCCAGCATTGATTGCTGGCTTCGTGAAGCCACGTAGCTGTCTCACAGGACCACCAGGAACACCAACGTACAGCTGTGCAACCTCCTTGCCGTTAACAGACCCAGTGTTACTGACGTTTGCTGCCACAGTAGCAACGACATCCCACAGATCTGAACGACCTCCCTCGGTAAGAACACCAGCTGGGTATTCCTGGGTCTGGGCCTGGGACTTTGAGACTTGGAGATTAGCATACTCAAAGGTTGTGTAGCTCAGGCCGAAACCAAACTCGAAACGGGGAGTGATGTTCCTGGCGTCGAAGTGCCGATAATCAATAAAAATACCCTCAGAGAAGTCGGACTGGGGGAAGTGTTGGAACTGGTTGGGGGCGAGAGTCAAGTCTGGCTTCAACAAGTGACCATAGTCAGTCTCGTTGCGGGCAACAGTGTACGGGAGACGGCCCGATGGATTCTCATCGCCATAGAGCAATGAGACAAGAGCGTCTCCACTGTCCTCGCCCGGAAGATGTGCGTAGATGATCGCTGTGACGTTGGGGTGACCAAAGAAGCCATCCACAAGGCGTGTTCCAGCGTTGTGAAGAACAACAATAGTGTTGGCACACTTGTCAGCGACGTTGTTGATAAGCTCATCAGTATAGGCGTCATAAATAGCGGGTCTGTCCCAGCCTTCGCTTGCCCATGCGTTACCAGCGACGATGCAAGCTTCAGAAGTAGGATTGACGCTAGGATCCCAGCTTTCGAAATCCCAGAATAGAGCAGTACCCTCCTTCCTTGCGCGTGTAACGAAAGCATCGAAAGGTGAGCTGATCGCACTCCATCCATTAGCACCCGAGCCTCCACCAGAAATAAGTGTTCCGTTGGGCGCAATGGCGGAGTAATGGAGGCTCAGGTTTCCGAGAAAGCCGGTATTCAGCTCAGTGAGGTTGGCAGATTGGACACCGACGGACCAGGGGGAGAACATGGCTTGGGCGGGCTCCGGGGTGTTCTTGTCAGGAGCTTTGTGGGAGTATCCGAACAAAGAGACGAGTTTCATATTCGGCTTGAATGGCAGTGCATTGTTGGTGTTCTTGACAAGAACATGGCCTTCAACAGCACCATCCCAAATAGTAGGCTTGGAACTTGCGTTGCGAGCGTCGACTACTGGGTGAGGCTCCCAAAGCTTAGCAGCGAGTCCGTGGCCGGGGGCTTCAGTATCTTGGTCCTGGTTCAACTGATACCAAGTTGCAAGAAGTCTAGACGATTGTCAGCGAAAAGAGAATCGAGAGAGACGAGGCTGAGATTAAGCGTACCGCGTTACCATATTGTCAACCTGTGACTCGGGAACAGTTCCATTGTTCACACCAAGGGTAAGGTTGGCACCCCACAATATCGAGCTGGGCATCACAACATCCAAGCCAGCCAACGCTGAAGCCATACCAGACTGCTGAGCGCCCCAGTCCGAGACAACAAATCCCTGGAATCCTAATTCACCCTTGAGGAGGCCATTAAGAAGCTTGGAGTTTTGGCAGGCGTGTGAGTTGTTTGCTCTGTTGTAGCTGCACATCACACTGGCGAGTCCGGCGTGGACTGCATCAGCGAAAGGCCTGTTCGGGTATTAGTAAGTTTCATCAATAAGGCCAAGGCACCATGTGCTTACCAGAGATATAATTCATGGATTGTCTTGTCATCGAGATTCGATGAGATTGCATCAGCCCCAGTGACGGCCGCCGCAAGTCTGTGAGTCTCCTGCTCTTGAGCAAGGAAGTGCTTCCCGCACGCAACGACTCCGGCGTCCTGGATACCAGCGACAGCCTCATGCCCCAACTTGCCCGCCAGGTAGGGATCATTGGAGAAGCCCTCCCAGTTGCGACCTCCCTCAACAACTCGGCCCAAAGGTCCAAATACTGGACCAAGAAGGATGTTGACACCCTTGGCTTTGGCCTCGGCACCCATGTAGTAGCTCCGACTGTAGGTCAACTCCGGGTTCCAGCTTGCGCCGACATGGATTCCTGAAGGAAAGGAGCTCACATAATCTGTGTTGCGGACACCGTTGCCAGCGTCTGCTAAACACAGCCCCGGAAAGCCTACACGGGGAATACCTGGGATGAAGCCAGAGCACCCGGTGGTTGTCTGACCTCCTGTTGTCAAGTTCACTTTCTCTTCGAGAGTCAATTGGGACACCAAGTTCTTGGCCTTGGCTACGGCCGCGGCCCATGATCCGGTGTCTACCTGTTCCGCTTGTTGAGAGATCAGTATGGCTCATTGAATTGCAGAAAGAGTTCTCACGTGTAGGATAAACCGGTGGCGATTGACCGTAGAAGTAGGTATCATCAGTAATGACGTTTTCTGGTTGCTTCTGAGCTAATAGACCCTGGCTCATCAGAGACAGGGCCACCAAACAAGATATGGTAGAAGGAAACATTGTGACTCGATTGCTTGTCCCGATGCCTGGGCATACTGCACTTACGCTCAGGATCTGCGCTCCTTATATACCCCATTTTCAACATCACAGCATACAGAAACTGCACGACTCAACCATCAGTCCCCCGCCCGTCGGCAAAACGCATCGGCTCCTCTGATCACTCGTCCCAACACCATCGGGGAACTTAGCAAATAACATGGTGATTCTGAATAATGGATCTTGGTCTCTAGCCTTTACGCAATGCTTTCAAATGGGCAGGAAACTCGGCAATAGCGTTACCATTACAGAAAACCGTCGAGGATATTCGGGCCTTTTAACGAGTCACTGGGACTGTGGGGTCTATGTCGTCGCCTGACATTGGCTTCCCCGACTTTTGAGTGACAAGGGTTTGTGAGTTAGACAGACCATCTCCCCAGTTTTCTCCACCTCCGCCTTTCTGGTTTGGGGTTAAGCTTGGCTGCATTTACCCCAGAATTGTGCCTTCGCCGGTAATGTGACCTTGATTGAGTTAGTGACAGAGTTCGATCGCTGCCCGTCCCCCGACCTTTAGCCGGCATGTCACATCGTTCTCTCAATCCCCGACGGGATATCCGTCATCTTGCGGCATCGGCCTTGAAAATTTGCACTCTCTTTCTTCCTCTTGCTCACGTTGTAGCTCCGAGGAGCAGCCGAGTGGGTTTAATACATGCAGCTTGCACTAGCACCGTTCAGCATCACGAGAGTATCGAGGACCGCAACACAGGATCAGACGGGACGATGGGCAAAAAGGAAGCAGATCATCCACCAAAAAACATACAACAGCGGGGATTCGCTGGTCGTCACCGACCCAACTACTAATCCGCCCCTTACCAGCTTATCTATGGGAGAGCGGACGGCGGACGGGATCCCGAGTTCTCTGATAGGTATGGTCGTATGTGCTTGTTCATGGCTCGACGCTGGATGATAAAGGCACTCGCGGTACGGACAAACATAATTATCGCTCATTGTAACAGCCCGGGCCGAGACTGCATACACGTACTTGTTCGTTCTAACTAGAACTCACTGACTACTTGTGAGGCTTGTTCTGTTTTCGAGATAGAAGTAAACCAAAACCAAAATTAAGAAAGAAAGAATGATAACACAAACTGATAAAGAGAAGGGTATGTTATGATATGGGTCAAAGAGTCGCTGTTCATAAAGGCTTAGCAACAACCTAACTAACAGTCCGGTAAATACTTTTATAATCTATCCGTGTCCCAGCATTCGGCCATCCTTGATGACAACTGCCCGAGTGAACTTCTCCCCGGCTTTCTCTTTTATTCGCAAGACTCTGCGACATGCATTGCAACCCAGGACCCCCCCTCCATAAGCATCATGCCAGGGGCACGAATACTGGCGTATCATTTCACTTCTCACAAGGTTCGGAATAACCATTCCTTAGCCCATCCTTCACCAACCGTAAGCAGTTGAAGTGGTCATCCGGGACGTTATGGACGAGACGGAATCTGCTCTTCTTCAGGACTAGAACCTGCGGGTTCGGCAAAGTTGACCTAGCATTTCTTTCCATCGTGGTGGTGGAAAACCCAACCTTTGTGTTCCTTCTGCACCTCTTTAGCAATTATGCTGGCCAACCTGAGAAGAGCGCCTTAGACTGCGACTGACGATCCGCGCGTCCTGTTTGGTCTGTTTTGAACAACTATCTTTCACATCAGCTACGTTTCGGGCGATACTAAAGTACGACTTACGCTATGGGACATGAATGCAAATACAAAACGCAGAAACTGCACATGTTTCTTCCGCATTTTACTCTGGATAGACAGATGCTCTTGAGAACAAATTATCCCATGAGCCCATCACCCACCGCTCATATTCGTCCTTTTCCTCTTCTGGCGACTTCTGTTCCCTCGCCCTCAAGGCATCGAGCTCATGTCTGATTCTCTTGGATACTGGTGCAAAGCTTGGTGTTGACTGAGCCAAGCTGTAATATCCGTCTTGACGTATCTCATCTTCGAGTTCATGTAGTAGTAAGCGTTCATGCTCCGTCGCATTCAACTTATGAAGAATGTTCGCAGGATCTCTATCATGGTCGCCGGTCGAGTCACTGGAGTCGACTGAGCACGGAGATGACTTAGAATGCTCTTCGTCTGACTTTGGCGAGAACTGATGAATCAACCGAACTGATGACTCGCCATCATTTCGGCGAGGTCGTTTTCTCTTGCGTTCGTGGGAGTGTTGCGACGGACGAGGCGTTGAATATGCCGTTTCGATGTCTGTGGCTCGGAGGTAAAGGAGTGCAGGCATCAACACGTTGTGCGGTCCTTCTCTGAGGAAAGCGACATCTGATAGATTCCAGTATGGAGTGTGAACAACAGCCACTGTTATTGGTGAGGCTTCCATTTTGGAGATAGAATGTGGGATTGTCAGGATGGAAAACTGTACGGCTGGGTACCTGAAGACCGATGCTGCAACCGAGTTTCAAGACCGGTTATGTTACTTTTGGTTGTTTCCACGGGTGGTTCAAGAGGTCATAATCTATATGTTCGATGCAGTTTGACGGAAAATCTGATCTCGGTCCGAGCTAACATTTACCGACGCGACGCACGTAGTCATGTATTGAGTCAACCTGGCTAGTCAGTGCTCTCCACCCGAGTCAGAATGTCAGATGGCCATGCCATGCTATGTCATACAGCGATTATCCACAACACACAGCTACAGGAGGGGTAATAAAACTTGATACTGATAGGAAATCAATATTGGGAATTATTGACTGTAATTGTTTAATTCCCATCTATCGATAATGTCGTTTTCTGGCCCCCAATTAGAGCTCCGTAGGTCACCCTCCAGAGAGCCAATATTAGCGGCGCTAACTTATGGTGCCCAGTGATTGGGAACCCCTCCATATGGCAATGGATCCTTGAGGGCGACGAGCTCCTATTAGGCCAGTCTACTTCAGCAGATCCAACACTATCTCACACTCGCGGATTTCACGACAGCGCCACAGGCGAATTCGTCTCATTTTATGACCTCAAGCCCATTGCTACCACAGTCTGTACAATTCTGCATCAAGAATATGATGTCAGACCTGGGCAGACGATTGCCATCATTAGGCAGAACTCTATCTGGTATCCTGCTGCAATGTTAGCTGCGAGTCGACTAGGTGCTGTAGTTACGCTATTACCGCCTGGCTCCATGAAAGATGATCTAATTTATTTACTTGGAACGTCAAAGACGGCTCTTGTGTTTACTGACGAGAGCGCGGTTGATAAAGTCACAGCCGCTTCCAAAGCACTCGGAATACCAGCGAAGAATGTTTTAAGATTAGATGGACCTGAATATCAGATGAACAGCCTCCGGAACCTGCGACAGCGAGGAGAGTCAATGTACCCTTCATCATACGCCAAATCGTGGGGACCGAAATACAACGAGCCGTCGCCATGCGCATTTCTTTCATGGAGCTCTGGTACTACTGGAAAGCTCAAAGCTGTAAGTCACACGCCACGGCTATAGTCTATAGATTGCGAACGAAGTAATCCTAGTCTTGATGATATCAGGTCCAGATATCTCACGCCAACGTCATCAGTCAACTCCGTCAGATCAGCGTCCTCACTCCACCAGACCGACGTCGTACTGTACTGGGTGCTCTGCCCTTTTATCATAGTAAGTTAGGCGACCTCTGTTGATGACCTTGACTGACAAGACTAGTCACCGGTCTGGTCCATTTACTCCATCTGCCCATCGTTCTCGAGCAGCAGATGATGGAGACCACTGTGAGATTTAAATGCGATAAACTGTGGCTTGTACCCCGTAAGCTAGCTTTGTTATGTCTCGAAAAAGAAAAGCTTGAACTAACTCACCAAGCTCTATTAATTCGACTTTTGAACGACAAATCGGCCCAAGGATACGACTTGTCATTTGTCAAACAATTCAACACCGGTGCAGCCCCATTGGCAGATCAATTGATTTCTCGGCTTGCGAGAAAGTTCCCGACTGTTGCTGTCCGACAAGCCTGGGGTATGACGGAGACGACTTCCTGCTTGACGGTGACTCCGCCTGATTTATCAACCTGGAGCAATGCCTCAAAGGTTGGCAAGTTGGTTCCAGGTACCGAAATACGTGTTGTAGATCCCGACACGGGAGAATATGTACCAGCTGGAAATGTTGGAGAGGTGAGAAGCCCATCGCCATGTCAGGTGTTAGTGTTGACTGTCTCTCTGGTAGATTTGGGCGAAGGGCCCCCAAGTTACTATGGGCTGCCTGGATCGTCCGGAGGAAACTGCCGCATCATATCTGCAAGATGGCTTCTTCAAGACGGGTGACCTTGGTTCCATCGACAACGAAGGATTCATCACGATCCACGATCGCATCAAGGAGATGATAAAGGTCAGTCTCACCTCTGCTATACAAAGTTCCATGGACTGACCCCAATGATCTAGGTACGAGGACATGCCGTAGCTCCAGCTGAACTCGAAGACCTCCTTCACGGCCATCCTAAAGTCAAAGATGCTGCTATAATTGGCATCCCGGATGACTACTCTGGTGAAATGCCAAGAGCCTTTGTGGTCCTTGCAAGTGGAGTCCAGGGTGGACCAGAGGTTGTGAGAGAGTTACAGGAGTTTGTTGCGGCGAGGAAGGCAAAGCATAAACGCTTGAGTGGAGGTGTTGAGTTTGTGGATCAGATTCCAAAAAGTCCTTCTGGCAAGATTCTGCGTCGGGTGTTGAAAGCGTCATGGAAAGAGAAGATGGAGTCGAAAAGAGCAAAGCTGTAAATTACATACATTACTACTATAACGAAGCAAGTTTCTTTCTATTATGCTTTATACATAATTCTTATATCTGCGCTACTAAGTTCTGTCCGCCGATTTAAGCTCTCAGCTACAAAACCCAACTGCAAATAACAGATCTAGCTCACAACTAAGGCATTACGGCATAATAACTAACCAATATATGTGCGCTACTAGAGCCTGAAGGGCCACCTTCACATACATAGCAGACGCAATCGTTACGAACCTCAAAGATCTTCGTACCGTCGAAGCGGGCCACGGAGGGGATGAAGAGAAGTTGATACATAGTCATATGGCGATGTCGGGTTATCAAACAAATCTATAATAGACGGTGTTCATTCCATGATTACTACAGTCTCTATGTTGGTGGAACATTGGGTTCTTCCTGGCCCTCGTAATACTGGATCCTCTGTTGCAAAATCTCAGTCAGGATAGCTGGATGGGTACACACCCAGAGACTCCCCTCTGCAATCTGTTCCACGATGATACGACTCGCTTCATAGATGCCCATTCCCTTCTCCCGCGCCAGCTCAGCCATTGACTTTCGATGCTTCTCCCAATCCAGATCAACCGTTGAGGTATCGTGCTTAGCATGATCAAAGATACCAGTATTCAGCAGTCCTGGAATGACAGAGCTCACATGTATGGGTGTCTTTTGAGAGCTTAATTCTACGTGAAGTGACTCGGTGAAAGCTTGTACGGCGTGCTTTGTAACGGCATATGCTGATTGTCCCGGGATAGTTGTGAAAGCCCCGACGCTCGAAACATTGGCGATCCAGCATTCCTTTCCGGAAGCCATCATGCGGGGCAAAAGGCCCGAACACCATGAATAGGGCCATGGATGTTGATGTTCAAAGTCGCTTCCCACCGAGAAGAGGATAGTTCCCACAACGTACCAAGTGTCTCAATTGCCGCGTTGTTGATGAGCAGTTGAACATCTCCGTAGCGAGTGTGAACGTATTCAGCCAGTGCATCCAGCTCTTCTGGCCGAGATACGTCAATAGCCCTCGCTTCAGCGTTTCCTTTCGCGGCTATGATATCTGAGGCAACTTCCTCTGCCCGTTTGAGGTCAATATCAGCGATAATGACAGTCATCCCGAATGATGCGATATGCCGTGCGAGACCGGAACCCAACCCTCCTCCAGCTCCTGTAATCACTGCAACTCCGCTGCTGAATGCTTTCTCTAGGGTTCGGAGTGTCATGGCGGTCGATCAATGAGCGAGATTAATGTCGCTGTTCATTGGGAGAATACTAGTTCGGGGAGCCTCGGACACTTATACTCGAGAGTCTGGCAGTTATGACAGAGCAAGCTGACTCGGGCGACTTAAGCCTGCAGCTAGTCACTAGCGACGTTGCCATGACTGAAGGACCACAAGTTCTTAAGCACACAAAATCGCGGAGATAATTACCATAATGATACGTTCAAAGGCAGTAATCTGGGACAACCACAGACAAGCCACTTGGCTGTTAGGTCTATGTTCTTGTGCCATTGCAGTTCATTCTAATCTAGTAGTCGGGCACCACCAAAGAAAACCGACCTATTTCAGTACCAATGCTACAAACACATTCCTCTTCAATTCGGCAAAGAGACCTCCTTAACTCGACCCAAATTATACCTTCACGTCCGGCATCATATCATCGAGATCTAGGAGCGTAAGCTAAGTGCCGTTAGAATACATTTTGGGTACTTACAGTATGTTAGATCTTCACCCATCGCCTCCCGCTGAGAAATTCCGTTGCCCATGAACGAAAACGGATTCGAGTGGTTTCTATTAGCCATTTTCAACTGAAGACTCGTCTTACTCACGTTAATGTACTTGATGTCGAAGTCTTCCCATCGTGGGTTGGCAATCATCTCCATGAAATGGATACTTGATCCCGGCCAGACTGCAACAACTCTGCCCGACTTTCGGTCTTTGTCTGTAGAAATCATGAATCAGCTGAGATCAGTGGATGGCAGGTTAAAGGGTACGTACACCAGCTCTGGCAAGAGCCAGTCCAAACCAAGTCCTTGTGAACTTCTTGAACGTATTCATTAAACGCGTCTTGGATCGGCTGCTTCACATCCAGTGACCGAATCTGGTCTGTTTGGATCTTTTTGATCGCTTGAACGATGTACTTGGCGCTGTTGCAACTGTCATGAGTCATGAGACTCCTCGAATGAGAAGAGAGGAGACGTACCTAGACTCAATACAGGGAATGAGAGAACCGTTGGCGATAGGGCAGTTGGGTCCAAGCAGGGCTAGCTACTGTCAGTATGTCTCACAAAATGTGTGATTTATTGCAACTTACTGAAGTAATTGGGCAAGCCTGCAATAGCCATTCCAAGGTAGGCCTCTGGGCCTTTAGCCTTCCACATCTCACGTAGACTCACACCATTTCGACCAACGATGCTGAATCTGGAAGAGAAGGAGGTGTTGAAACCAGTTGCGCAGATAAGAGTATCGACTTCATGGATCTCACCATCGTCTGTCTCAACGCCCTTCTCAGTGATACTACGAATGCCTGTTCTGATGACATTGACGTTGGGTTCCTGAATGGCTTTGAGATACGGCAGACTAGGAGTAAGTCGCCGGCATCCGAGCTCCCAACTATTCGCACACAGCTGTCAGTAACGGTTGATTCGGAAATAAGGGCATAAAATACTTCGGAATGAGCTTCTCTCTCAGCTCTGGTGAGGCTATCGCCGAGCTCATCATCTTCTCTGCCCACTACCTCATGGTTAATGCAAAGCTCGTAGCAATGTTAGTTCCAGCATACCTGTCTCCCTTTCTCCTGCGCTTCCGAGTTCTTGATGCTAGCAGCAAAGTTCTCATTCATCTGTTGTTCAATGAGTTTTCGGAATGTCTTGTAATACTCTGGATCGTTATTGAACCGTTCGATATCTGCTTCAGTATCTAGCAACAGTCAGCATCGAGGAATTGGCGAGATCGTGGCTCCTTACATGGCGCGTTAAAGTCGGAGGACTCTATGCCGAACCCAACTGTTGGTAGAATGTATGTAGGTGATCGCACGTAAACGTCGATCTTGTCGCATAGTGACTGTATGGTTGGGGCTACCTGTATGCTGCTTGCACCAGATCCGATAATGCCGACAGACGCGCCTTTGAGATCGATTTCTGGGTCCTGATCACTTTTAGTCAAAGCCATTGGACCACGAAATATCATCTTACCCAAGCAGCTGTATGTATCAATTTTCCTTTGAAGCTGTGCAAGCCCTCGATATCAGGCCACTTCCAATCGTTCAAGATACCGCCCGCGTTGATGAAAACATGAGCATGATGATCTTCAACGACAGCATCACTCTCAGGCGAGATATCGCGCGCAATCTGAAGACGCCAAAGGCCTGTATTGTCGTCCCACTCAGCGCCAATCACGCGCGAGTTGAAGGTGATTTTGTTGTACAGATGATGCTTCTTGGCTACTGAGATGAAGTACTCGCCAATTTCCTCGGCCGGTGAAAAGCTGTCATCGTCAGTAGAAAGATCAAATGATTGGCAATTCGTTTTGTCTTACTGTCGAGACCAATCCGTCTTGTAGTCAAAAGAATACTGGTAGGCGTGACTTGCAACGTCACATGCAGCGCCGGGGTACCTCGTCTCAAGCCATGTTCCTCCAACAGCAGCATTCTTCTCAAAGCATGAAATCTCAACGTGCGAGAGTTTCTTCAGCTCAATCAACGCTGCGATTCCTGAAGGGCCTGCACCCACGACGATGACTTTCAATGGCCTCTGTGATTTATCATGCAATGGATGTTGGCCGTATCCTTGTGTCGTTGGAGTTCTTGGTGGCTGTGTGCCATTGCTCTCATTATTGCTCTGCGAGATAGCCATGATAGATGGGGTAATTCAAGATCGGAGACCAGGCAATTCAATGGACGTGCGGTAGACATATCACTACTTTCTCAGCTGGAACAAGCCTTTTTCATTATCTTCATAACTTAGCCCATAACGTGTTCGGCGTCATCTGACCCGGACTGACGGTACATAGCCGAATATAGGGTTATTGAGGGGAAGCCATGTAGGGAATACTGACAGCTGGATGTGGGGGACTCTGTCGAGTCATTGAGTCGAGTCAGCTTAAATCCTCGGTTATAACACACCACTAAAACCATTTGAGGTTAGGCTTGAAATGATGGGAAAACCAGCGTGGGGTACTGCAGCAGGTGATCGCTTGCAATCCACCGGACTCTCAGATCTGGATGACCTTATGCTTCACGATATAGCGTCGAGACAGGATCTACCCGACGCCCTGATCCATTGCGACACTTTGGACCTTCACGATAGCTCTCACCTACTAAACGCAGGCGGTACTGAAATGGATACGATGCTGGGAGACGACTTTCAGCTGGCCAGTATGGATCATTCAGATGAAAGCGACAGAGCAACGACCGAGCTCACTCACTCACAATCGCTCACAGTTCGGAACAAAGACTCAGACGACTTCTCTACGATGGACCCATCACAGTTACAGACACCTCGGGCGCATGAATCAGACTCCGCAATGGCCATGAGACGGATAACCAGCCCAAGTCATCTCCTCCGAGACAACGACGACATGGAACGCTTCCCAGAAGTCGAGGACAGTTCCTCACATTACCAGGAAATGCGACGTACCCCAGATCCTCTTGATGGCTTCACAGAGTTATTCGATGCGTGCATGAAGCACAACCTGCCCGCCTTCCGCTCAAACATGCCCATGCTGATGTTTTCATCGGTTGCAAAAGACGTGTTATTACATAACATGATACAACGTGCTAGCCAGAACCCAGAGTCCATTTGACCGCCAGTGCTGATTGACTTTCTCGTTGACAATAAGCAAAATACGCTTTCCACGGATCTGAAGGCGTACCTGGAGCCAGTACGGAAAACACGGCGGACATCAGAGTATCTCGCCACATATTGGGTCCTGTATCTACTATTGAGGGTATGTTTCCCAGTCGCTTTTGCCTGACTGTCGTTAACGTGCCACAGTGGCAAATTGTTCGCAGTGAAGATGCCTACCATAGTTTACCACCTTGGCTTCGACCTACACCCTTGCAGCTCGTCGTGCATCACCCAATGGCAGCTGATCTCATAGCATGGTAAGCATGGCTCTCTCTGTGCTAGACTCCTCACTGACGGTTGGTAGGCCCGCGATAAGAGAAGGTCTCGTTCAGATGTCAATGTCAGATCCCGATCGTGTGTATGATGTCTCAACCGACATCGGGAAATATCTCACCGTCGAAATCTCAACCTCTGAATCTGATCTCGTACATGACCCACAGCAACTCGTCTCCACGATATTGGATCTGAACAATTGGAAGCTGGATAGGGAGTTCTTTAATCGTTATCCACAATGGAAGGGCAATACTACCTGAATATAATGGTTTAAAGTTGACTAATATATGCATCTATAACTATTCCGAGAAGAGAGGCTTTGCTATATGCCCTGGATCCAGATACCATGCCAGATCTTCACCACTTACCTCTGGCAGCGTGAAACCATTACCCATAAACTCGAACCTATTACGGCTTCTGTACTGAATGTTGTAGTGCTCATAGCGAGGATTCTCAAGCATCAGCCGCCAGTGAACAAGTGATCCTGGATATTGTGCCGTGATCTTGCCATTCGGTCGCCCTTGGTTGTACCATGAACGACAACCAGCCGTCCAGACACTGTAACCTACGTCAGCTCATCGAAGTGGCCTGACAGTTTTGAAGGTTTACTTACGTTCGTTTCAGCCACTCGTGCACATGTTCGTTGTACTCATCTACAACCTCAGGCTTGACATCTAAGGTGAGGATGTTCTCCGTTTGGATCTTCCTGATGACCTTACAAATGTAGTTCTGCGCTGCTTCAAGGACCGTGATGAACGATCCATGACCCGCAGGACAGTTTGGTACTAACGAGCCCACTACACACCAATTAGCTACTAACATCGTCCGTGTACTGAGTTAACTTACACATAAAGTTGGGGAAGCCACTGGCAGCAAGTGCAAGGTACGCGGCTGGATCATCTTTCCAGGCATCAGCCAGCGACACATCATCGCGGTCGATGACAGGGAAGTGCGGCTTGAAGCTGACGTTGAAGCCAGTCGCACAAATAATGACGTCTGCTTTATACTCTGTTCCATCGGCAACACGTAGACCATTTTCGGTGAAAGACTCGATTTCGCCTTCGGCTAGTTCAACATTATCTTCGTGGAAAGATTCAAGGAATTCTTCAGCTGGACCAAGGCGACGACATCCCATGGGAAAGGTTGGGATCAGGCGCTGGGTCAACTTCTCGTCGTTCTTAAGAATCTTGGCCATTCTTTTAGCCACAAACTGCAGATACATGTCAGATCCCGGAGGCCTTTTAAGGGGAGTGCGCTAGGTATACTTACCTCGCGAGCCATCTTCTGGTTCGGGTGCTCGGCAATGTTATTTCGGAAACTCGTGTTGATCTTTGTCTCCATTTCTTTCCGATGCTCCAAGTACGCCTTTGGGTCCTCTGCGAATCGCTTCTTTTGCTCATCGGTATCTTAAGCCATATTAGACAAGCCTATAAACGAGGTTTTCGCCAACTCACAGACAAAGTTTCGTCCCTCAGAGTCCGTGTAGCCTTCCATTGGTAACCCAGGTCCAATCCACTGCGGTGTGCGATAGAATGATATGACTTTCTTTGCTGTCGACTTGATGGCTGGCACGATTTGGATGGCAGAAGCGTCAGATCCAATGTCGATCACAGTCTTGCCCTCCAGGTCAAGATCGGTATCATAGTCCGCTGAATGGGTGATGTGTCCACGGAAGGCTTCGCGGTTGGGAATGTCGGGCCACTTCCAGGTGTTCAAGATGCCAATGTTGGCGATCAAGAAGTCGACTCTGTCCTCGAAGGTTTTCTCTTGACCATTAGTAGTCTCAGTGACAGTCAAAATCCACTGTCCGTTGGGCTCATCCCAACTCGCTTTGTCGACGCGATGACATAGCTTGATGTAGTTATCCACATAGCCCTTCTCTCTGGCAAATGACTCGTAATACGATTGGATCTCAGCTGCCGGGGAATATTACTTGGACCAATCTGCTTTCGGGTGAAAAGGGTATTGATAGGCGGGTGAAGGAACGTCGCAGCGACAACCGGGGTACTTGTTCGCATACCAGACGCCACCGGGCTTGGGGTACCCTAGGGGGATTGGAGATTAGATGGTACTCAATTGACCTATGATTTGGAGCCAGACTTAACCCACTCTCATAAACTACCAGATCAATGTCATCTCCAAATTCTTTCTCCTTCTTGTAGCACATCATGATCCCAGAGGCTCCAGCTCCTATACACCCAACTCGGAGCTTTCTGGGAGCGCATAGGATATGCTCGGATACTTGGTAAGGACCGTCATTGTCGCGTGTGATAGGTGTACCACCAACTCGGTTGTCGAAGGTTGTAGCGTAGCTATTTCCGTTTGAGACTGTCATCTTGATGGTTGAGTGAGTCGGCAAGGATGAGTATGAAGAGACAAATTAGCATCAGATTACGACGAGATAGCAAAGAAATAAAGCACAGGGTCTTGGCAAGCAAACACTCCAACCCTTGACAAATGCAGATCGTCGGCTACTGACCTCGCGTTGACAACCGCCAATGTTGACTCTATACCCCAGACTAAGTTAGCCCCCATGACTCTGAAGCTAGCACGGTTAGTACCCCAAACCCCACAAAGCTGACTCTTCAGTCGAGTCAATATCTCCACGCGGGGGCGACTGTTCCCTATCGTGGCCTGTGCAGCAAATGACCCAGGAACACTTCCCTATGGGGTTGACGCTGGTAGCTCCTCGATCTTTGGTAGCCAGCCAGGCCCATTGACCATAGCACTGCACCGCTGCGCTGTCTAGATCATAAGCATTCATTTGTGGCGTTGCGGGTTCAACTACAAAACCCCTTGTCAATAACGAGAATCTTCACTTCCCTTCATCCTCATAGAAACTTTTCTTCTTTGCAGGAATCTATCTCTTTTATTCATACTCTCTTGTCAGATAATTGTGTCATGGATACTAAGAAGGAGGCTACAGCGATGACTACTACTGAACACCTTGAGACGCAGCAGGCGGAGGACCATGCTGAAGCCGCTGCTAACCAAATCGCCTACGAAAAGACCCTCAGCTTCGCTCAAAGCGTTCGAGTTTTCTGGCGAAGTACTCTCTGGATCTTATACGTCCAGATCGTTGTTTTTGGCTACGGTATAGATGGTATCATTGCGGGTAATTTGCTCGCGATCCCCAAGTTTCGGTAAGTGACCTTGTATCTGTCGTCGTGAGTACTCAACCTGACAGTCTTGCAGAGAGGACTATGGCACTACACTTGCACAAGGCGACACGACGATCTACATAATTCCTGCTACGTGGCAGAGCCTTTACGGCGGCGTGTCTCAACTGGCGGCTGTTCTTGGAGCCGCCATTACAGGATGGCTGGCTGACAAGATTGGCCGGCGATACACCAACATGCTCTTCTGTGCCATTTCTATCGTTGGAGTCGGTCTTCAATACCACTCGACCCGCGATGGCTCTCTTCCCATTTTGACAGTTGGAAAAGCCATCAATGGTCTGTCCATCGGTGCATGGCTTATCATTGGGCCCCTGTACGCTTCTGAGGTTGCACCACTCAAGCTTCGAGGTTGGCTCACAGCCACGACCAACTTCATCCAGTTATAAGTGGCGGCGTATCGAGCAAGGCTCTCAAACTATCCTTTGTCAAATGGGTCCGTTAGGTGATTCAGTCCACTGACTCGCTTACTGACTCAAGCCCCCGAGGTCCCCTGAACCCGAGATTTAGCGGCATAGTGACTCGATAGCGCACTATCGGGCACTAAACAATCGGCCCCAGAGTGCGGGGAAATCTTGATTATAGAACACGTCGGGCGAGCATGGTTGTGACCTTTCAATTCAATTAATTTCCGACTTCTACCAACGACAATTTGCACTTCACCATGTCTCAAACGAAATTGACATCTCTTCAAGGCCGCGTTGCCATCGTGACTGTATGTTCCTCACAAATGCTGGTACCTATGATGGCACTGACAATGCTCTTTGCAGGGCGCAGGAGGCGGCCTCGGCAGAGAGTATGCTCTTCTTCTCGCATCATATGGCGCAAAGGTAGTCGTCAATGACTACGGCGGCTCTCTGAGCGGTCAGCGAGGTACTATATCTCGTGCGCAAACTGTCGTTGACGAGATCAAAGCAAAGGGTGGAGAGGCCATCGCAGATGGCCATGATATCTCAGTCCAGTGCGAAGCCCAAGAGCTTGTGCAAGATACGCTAGCGGCGTACGGAACTATTCACATCCTTGTCAACAATGCAGGCACTGCGGGTGAAGCTAGCTCGCACGACGATGTGAACGTTCAATCCTTCCGCCGCACATGGGAGATTGCAGCACTGGGTACTGTTATGCTCATCGGTGCTCGACAGCGTCAAGGAACGCCCTCCTCGCGTTGTGTAGGGTCTGGGGACTAGAAGCGCAGAGTCGTATATGTCCCCGCTTTAGGTCGAGGTTCAGGTCGCGCAAGGGTACTTCAATTACTTATCCTACTATGGAGAAGCAAGGCTACGGGAGAATAGTCAACACCTCTTCTGACAGCCTTATCGGTATGGGAGCAGGTGGCGATGGTGGTTATGTGTCAAGTAAAGGCGCCACCTTTGGTTTGACTCGCGATCTCGGGCGCATGAGTCCCAAGCATGGTATCAAGATCAATGGCGTTCTCCCCTCAGCAGCATCCCGTATGTCAGATTTATCGCCTGTTATCAAGAGGATTACGAGAGAATACTTCCATACGCATCTTGTGGCGGATTTTGTGGTGGCGCTGTGCAGCGCCGAGTGTCCGATATCTGGAGAGCTGTTCAGTGTTGGTGGTGGAAGAGCCGCGAGAACGACGTTGGCTACGGTCCCTGGCCATTCTCGCGCGACGGGCCTGGAAGATTATTTGGCTCATTTTGATAAGGTTATTGGTACCACGGATGAGCTGTTTGTTCCAAAAGATACGTTGGATTTGGTGTCTTATGCGATAAAGCAAGCAACGGGAACTGATGTCGGGGTGATAACATTAGATTAAATAGTGCTGTTTCGTTGATTACAAATCTGAATGGAGATATCTACATATGTCGTGGCTAAGTCATAAACGCTTGGAGAGCTTCATTACGGATTTATTGATGAAAGCTGCTTGACGTTTGGGAGGAGATTCTTCACCTGCTTTGATGAGCTTATCACAGGTTACTAATTCGCTTCTGGTGACTTTAACTGCTTATTTTCAGGACCGAACTCCCTTAAATGTACTTGAAGTCTCGTAGAGATACTTAGTATTACTAGTTACACATATAAAACACTTGTCTAGCTCTTCTAAAGGCTGGTTCATGCTGGTTAAAGAAACGAAGCTACCCTGAGGCTGACCTTGATGAACCAAAAAGAGTTTAGTGGGTACCTGAAACACTGAGGAATCGTGCTTTGAGTGGCCAGTCTAAACCATAGACGTCATAGCGCAAATCAAGGATGAGTCATCTGTTGTCGTCATCGTCAAGCTGATTGGCGTATCGCTATCAGCAAGATCCACCGGATGCTACCACGCGGTTTTTCAGGCTCCAGTAGCAGTGACAGCTCACCATGCATAATAAATAAAAGACCCCGACCCGAGTCGAGTGGAGACACTTGAAAAATAAAACCAACCTCTTAATATTACCGACCGAATCGTGCGCAACCCTATTTACGCCAGCCTCAAAAGACATGACAAGAAGACAATACCTCATATCTACACTCAGGACAGAAATCGAGATTGCATGAGATACCTAAATCTAAAATACCCATGGCATCCATCGCCTGAATTGCCGCTATAACCACGTGTCCCCACCCGCCGTCCCCTCACTCACTTCATGAGCTCACTCTACCGACCCTCCACCAGAAGAGAAGCCCAAGCTGCCATGGCCAAGCTCACCGCCGCTGAGCGCGCTGCTCACGAGGAGGGGAATCTTCACATGCTGCGCGCGACCATCGAGCGCACTCTCTGGCATCTTGATCCGCATAGTGAATTGGCTGCTCATTTGCGAGAGACTACCAAAGAAATCAGACGACATACCCTTGCGGGCTTACTCCCAAAACCGAAACAAAAGTCACAGCAGCAAAAATCATTACCTTACTTACAACAACAAGAAGAAGAACCAGAGGAACCAGAATTACCTCGGCTTTCTGTACCGCGGCAACAATCACCAGCTCGTGAACCGCAAAAACTCCTCACAAATGAGGGCAGCAGATATCAGCTGCGCGATAGGCAAGATCACGTGCCGATAATCGAACTTAGCTCTGACGTATCCTCGGAACTGTCAGACGAGCCCATTTACGATTTCGACCATGCGCCCGACCAAGGCGAGAGCGCATCGGCCAGCGACATGAGCACCTTGGCAAAAGAACACCAGAAGCCAAGTCGAGAGATACCAGTAGAAGAGACACCAGCCGAGGAGGCGCTGCCTCAAGAAATGCCGACGCATGAGTCCAAAAAGCGACCTGCCGAGGATGACGGCGAAGACGACGCGTCACCAGTCTCAAAACGCGTCAAAGGCTGGCTGACACATATCACGGGCGGATACATGTGATTTCATCATTTCTCGCTCTTATGAACGACAAGATCTGGACACCGGTCGCGTCGCCATCAAAGAATACCCTACCGCTACTACATTTGACTGCATTCTGGAAATGCAGCATTAAAGCTTCGAGGCTTAGAGATGGAAAACCTGGGTTTGGGAATAATGTGCAAGTTATACACTGGTTTACTGGAAAACAAGACGTAAAGAACTGCTAAGTGCTGTTTCGGACGGACTGGGGTTGGAGATAGAAAACATCAGGAATGGCTATATCGTAAGATGGAGAAGAGATTGAACGGGATACCCTTATGAGGCTTGATGGATAGCTAATGTCTTATTTGACTTTCAATATGAATCGGTGATTTATCTGGCGCAGTTGTATTTGCGTGCTTCAAATGCCAGCTGAAAAATCTCCCCGATGTTGAACTACAAACATGTAATCATGCGGCACGACACTTTGCTAATGCATTTCTAATGTCCTCGCTTCCCGCTAAGAACCGAGTAACTAAGCACTAAGTTAGACTGGGCAAAATTTCCTGGCTGATTGTTCCCAATGCGTCGGCCCTCGGAGCTCGGTCTTGGCTGTCAGCAGATGGTGCTGACAGGTTCACCTCTGTTTTCAAACAACACCCGGGACATTTCAAACTCGTCACTCTGCAGCTGATCCAATCAGCGCATGACCTGAAACCCGACCGTCATGTCTAGTCCACTCGTTACTCGGCGTAATGGCAAGAAGCAAGCATGCGAGCCTTGTCGGCGACGAAAAGTGGCGTGCGACCACGGTTATCCCGTATGTCGCCGGTGCAGGAAACGGCCAAACAGTGTATCTGCGTGTTACTATGCGTTGCCGGAACAGGCAGCAACCGCTACTCGAGCGAGGCACTCGCAGCGACAAGTATCCGAAGCATCGGCCTTGAACTCCGAGGCCGCCGCAGGGCTTCTTCGGACCTACAAGCTTTCCGGCGGCGTACCAAGAGACTGAGGCTAGTTTGGCTGCACAGGGACCCGCAATGGCAGAGGTTGATACGCCTTCTTCACCAACTGTTCCAGCTCCACCATCGGTGGCCGAGATACAGAGTATCGTGAATATGGATCAAGGAGCAAGCCAACTTGCAGTCAAAGTACTCCAAGCCTTACCCGAGAAGCCATTAATGTATAGATCGAAACCCCGAGTTGGCCTTGACGAGGACTGGTTGGCTAGTATTGGTGATAGACTCCTAACTAGTACCTGGGAGACATTCGGGTCTTACCTTAGTGACAGAGAAAACACCGCAAAGTTGCGCGAGATGGGGAGTAGAATATGCATCAACACACGAAAGACGCTGCGGGAGGATCAAGATGACCCGTCTACGTGGATCGAAAGCTTTTCTGGCGCCAATCTAAGATGGGAGGCTGTTGGCGTCATGTTTCTTTACACAGCTCTTAGTGAGCTATCAGCTGCTTCGAATGAAGAGTCAAAGAGGATGATAACATACTTCACTGAGTACTGCGCTTCCTGTATAACTCTTGCGAACATGGGGGGGGAGTTCTGGGACGCTCATGCTGTTTCTGATGTATAAGCGCTCTGTTCTTCATGCATGGATGCATGGCGAGACCAGTAAGTTTCTCCGAGACCAGTAAGTTTCTCCGAGACCTATACTCTCGTTGGTGATACGGTCTGATCAGAGTAGGTCTGCCATACTGGAAGTTTCACGCCGAGACAGTTGCGATGCTGACATTCTCGGGACTTCATGATAATCGGTCTAGGAACGTGCCAGCGGTATCTACCGAGATCCGCAGGCGCATCGGATGTCAAGTATTCATCGTTGATAAGTTTTTAGCCACTTTTGCTGGACGGCCGCCTCTTCTTACACGGAGATTTTGTTTCATAAATTTACCGCTTGATCTTAAAGAATCGGTCCTGCTGTCGGACAAAGCAGCCTTCCAGAGGCAGTCTCAACATCTCGACCAAGATGGCTGGAACGTGGATGGGAGAATCTACTCAAGCTCTCTTTTGCGTGTTCGTATGATGATCGCTCTGCTCAGAGACCAAATCCGTGAAGTTGCATTCGCTCACGATGGTGAATACGACATTACAGATATGAGGTAAGCGGAACCTCGGTATGAAAGACGTCTATGGCTAATAGTACACTTGTGAACAGGCGACTGAAAGCGAAACAGCTTAATCTCTACAAGCAGCTTCCCCAACATCTTGTATGGGATGCTACTGCGGAGGAAATAAGCGAAATAGATCTTGAGATAGACTATCCTAGGCTGCTGATACGACTAGACCATTTGCTGAACATGTTCCTCGTTGAGCGACTGTTGGTCAAGCACGGCCAAGCAAGAAATGAGCTTTTGCGAACCAGTTTCGAGATGGTGATTTTGACGCTCAGCTTTTGGGCTCAGAAGCACATCTGGGCTGCTTTGCAAGGCAAATGCAGGTGGATAGTGAGTAGACTCTTTTTGGCCCCAGCACGATTCGTGCGCGTTGACAACTATTAGATCATGGGATACGCTACCCTCGCTGGGGCCATCCTGTGCATGGAACTCATAGACCCCGTCGCAGTGACTATGTCACCAGAGAATAGCATCATCGCCGGTGAAGCATATTCTAGATCATAAATCATTCAGCAACTGAGCCTTCTACTGGGATATCTCAAGACATCATGCCCATCCCAAACGCATTGTTCCGTGGCGCATAATGCTCGGGGCGTTATAAAGAAGGTTCTGGACCATATTTTAAATAATCCAACGCTCACTCAGCCGGTCGTAGAGCTTGGAGAATTGGATTTTGCTGGCGGTTGGGATCACTTTTCGTCCTTTAGTATGCTGGATAACTTTGACTGGCTTATGGAGGAGCGTGGGATTGAGGAGACCTCTGGCCTGCTGTAGTTACAATCTAGCTTAATCTAATAGACCCAATAGGGCTCAATAATATAGCAGTGTTAATGCGCAACCCGTGTTATATCTCCTCTTAGAAATTGGTAAGCGCGTTGGCTTTGTTCGGTGCTCGGCTCTCGACCTCGGTGCTCAGGGCTGACTGCGACACAACTTCACTTGCACCAACTCGATAGCCCAGTAACGGCGTTTTTGGCGCAGAGGCTCAATTTGATTACGAAATATTTCCGAGCTGATAAATCAAGAGATGGGGATGAAATGGTACATATAAGACTGCAAGATCACAGCTATCGGCCTCTCATCATAACACACCAACAATTCTCTGGCTCTCTCAGCATTCCATCTTACACTTTGAACATCTCTAAAAACATGTCTCTCCCCAAGACCTATAAAGCTGCATCCTTCGATGAGAGTGGATCAGAGCTAATCCTCAAAGAAGTCGAGCTTCAACAACCTGGCCCAGGCTTCATCTTGGCCAAGGTCCTTGCATGCGGAGTCTGCCACTCTGACTCGTGGGTACAGCAAGGTCGCTTTGGAGATTTATTTCCTCGCGTACCGGGTCATGAACTCGTTGGAGACGTCGTTGCTGTCGGTGACGGAGTAAGCAAATTTACAGTTGGTGAACGTGTTGGTGGTGCCTGGCATGGCGGTAAGTCTCTGTGCATTCTTAAAGCTGCCATACCGGTTTGACTGATGTGTTGTGACAAGGCCACGATGGAACATGCCGCTCTTGCCAAACTGGATCATTCCAACTGTGCGACAACGGTGTCATTAACGGCGTGACTATGGATGGTGGTTACGCCGAATACGTCCTGCTTCACGCCGAAGCTGCCGTCCGAATCCCCTCCGATGCAGACCCTGCCGAAGTCGCTCCCCTCCTCTGCGCCGGAGTCACCGTCTTCAATGCCATTCGCAGGATCGGCGTCCTCCAAGGTGGTCTGGTAGCTGTCCAAGGCCTAGGAGGACTCGGCCATCTGGCACTTCAGTACGCTTCCAAGATGGGATACACCGTCGTTGCCATGAGCGCCGGAAGTGAGAAGAAAGACTTTGCGATACAGCTAGGTGCCCATCATTACATCGACTCCAGCAAACAAGATCCCTGCGAGACGTTGCAGAAGCTTGGAGGGGCTAACATGATCTTGTCAACGGCCCCGAATGCAGAGGCAGTCAGTCCTCTCACAGCAGGCCTTGCGGCTCTTGGTAAGCTGGTCGTTCTCTCACCTCTGGGCCCGGTCGAGTTCAATACGGTCGATATGATCATGAAGAATATCAGTGTGCATGGATGGAACACGGGACATCAGCAAGATTCGGAGGATGCTATCGCGTTTGCGCATACGCATGGTATCAAGTGCATCATTGAGAAGTTTGACTTTGATACTCAGTACCGAGAGGCTTTTGAGAAGATGGAGAGTGGCAAGGTTCGCTTCAGATCTGTTATGACCATGTAGATACCTCCTTTGGTCATTCCCAATAGGTAGTGTTGGTTTCCGTTCTGCTTTCAAACGCGAAATGCGAAATGGCTTGCATCTCGGGTTTGAATTGCGGGGACGTTTTCGGGGATACGGTGCCGAGTTCGGAGTGACCCTCTTATCTCCATCACGAGAAGCTATCAACTGCCGGTTCTAGAACCACTAGCTTAGCTCCGTGAGGATTCTCCCTTTAAACGAGGCATTTTAGATACTCAATTCTTATAAAATCTCCGAATTTGCTCTGCAATCACAAGGAAGCTATTGAGCACTATGTATTGGGAGACTACCGTGAGGCAGAAAAGGGAGGATCGCGATGGTGCGATCCAAAGCTGCGAGGCTCAACTCACCGCCGTCAGTGATGAGAGCGTTGTGCCAGAACATGCCGATATTTCTTCACTTCTCGAACAACTGAGAACGGGCAAGATAACAGCGGAGAAATTGGTCTCTGTGACGATCCGCAGGTAAACCTCACGTTGCTATAAGCTATCTGCGATTACTAATACCTTGCAGAGCCATCGCTTCACACAATGAGGTTCGCGTACAGCATGTCCATCCGCGAATATGACTAACATGCTTTAGACAAACTGCCTCAGCGAACCTCTTTTCGAAAATGCACTTGAACGCGCAAAGTATCTCGATGAGTACTTCCAGAAACACCAGCAGCTCATCGGTCCTCTCCACGGCATTCCAGTCTCAGTAAAAGACCAGTTCAACATCGCTGGTGTCGATACCACGTTAGGCTATGTCGGGCGATCTTTCAAGCCCGCCCGCGACAATGCAGTTATGGTGACCCTTCTAGAGAAGCTTGGCGCAGTCATCATAACAAAGACCGTTATCCCTCAGAGCATCATGTATGGCGAGACTGAAAGTCCTCTCTGGGGACTGACTACATATCCTGGCAGACCCGAGCTTTCACCAGGCGGTTCATCAGGTGGAGAGGCTACTCTGATGCGAATGTCTGGATCACTTGGGGGCTGGGCAACTGACATTGGAGGCTCAATTCGCGTCCCAAGTCACCTCTGCGGTCTTTTTGGGCTGAAGCCTTCGTCTGGTCGGTTTTCCTACTCCGGTGCGGCGAACTCTCATGAGGGACAGTCTCATGTTCCTTCATCAATTGGTCCCATGAGTCCGTCGCTTGCGAACCTCATCACCTTGACCAAGGAATGTCTACTCGCAGAACCATGGAAGATTGACCCAAATGTCGTCCCGATTCCATGGCGAGAGGCCGATTTCGAGGGCGTGCAGGAACGGAAACTCACCATCGGTGTCATTTTAGATGATGGAGTCGTGAGACCTCATCCTGAAATCCAAGAAGCGGTCCGCCGTGCAGTGGCAATCTTGAAAAAGGCTGGTCATAAAATCATTCCGTGGAGTACAGCAGACCACTCAAGCTGTATCGAGATCCAGGACCAGTTCTACCGTGCAGATGGTGGAGAGGATATCAAGACTGAAGTCGCTGTTGCAGGCGAACCGATGATTGCCCATGTGGAGGCGCTCGTCAACTCATCCAAACCAATATCGGTGTATGAGTACTGGCAACTCAACCGCCGAAAGACAGCAGCACAGGAGGCTTACAATAAAAAATGGACGACGACTGCTGGATTAGAGGATGGAGAAAGCGTCGACGTTATAATCAGTCCTGTGTCGCCTCATACAGCTGTTCCGCATAGGTCAAGCAGATGGACTGGCTACGCCAAGATATGGAACTTTCTCGACTACACAGCTATGTCATTCCCATTTGCAAAACTTGGAAGCTCTAAGGATCCGACATCGTCTGACATATACGTCGCTGCAGCTGATGAAGCGCGCCATAATTATCTACACGAGTATGCGCCGCGTAATGCGATCGATGAGTGGATACGGGGCCTTTACGATCCTGAAGCAATGGAAGGGCTTGATATTGGAGTACAGATCATTGGAAGGAGGTATGAAGAGGAAAAGGTGTTGGGCGTGGCATCACTGTTAGAAAAGCTCCACCGAGCTTGATAGTGTTTGTTCGCGGAGGGCATGGATACGGATACAAGTACTGGCTCCTTATATGACCAGTAATTAAAAACCCAGCGTAATGCCTCATTGTTCTGCCTAGTGCTCTTATCGCCCAATACCTCAAATACAGCAATAGAAACAAATAATAATAAGCCGATGAAACCTTGAAACTTTCGACCTAAGGGATTTGCGAGTCGCTAGGTTACATGTTTGGTTCATATTTCCATCAGATAGAGTTCTTACAGGGTAAGACGAAAGTCTAATCCAGCCATTACAGTTTACACGAGTAAGGGTGCTACTCGGAGATATTCATTTGATACGCCGCAAAAGCCCGAGAATAAAGTGATCTCCAACAAGCCGAAGCCTATTCTCACAATTACCTTTTGATCGCCTTTACTACGGCAGCGGCTTCATAACTCTATCTCTCACGACTCACGATGGTTCCGCTATCAGCGGAGAAATGCCGCGTCTTGAATGTCGCCATCTCTCCTAACCACGATAGGAAACCCCCAAACCCACGGACAAAAAGGTCCCCTCGTCGACCTGCTCTATCAATCGACGTACATACATAGATACAGCATTTAAATTACGGATCAGGCAGCGGAGTCGCGGCACTTGGATAAAAGTCCCACGGGCTAACGTCCCCCATTCGATACTGAACCCGCGCGAGTGCAACGCTGACCCCTGTAGTTCCCCTGAGCGCCAAGGCTAGCATCTAGACGCTCATTCGATCAGCTAGTACGATCTTCCCTGCGCTAACTTTAATCTGGTAGGTCTGTTGATAAGAGCGAGGGAACTTATGGTAATTGCTCTGGAACTTCTGGAGGTCGTTGGAAGCATTTATGGGAGGTCATGCAGGTTTGGGTTTGTATCGCTGGGGGGGCATCACATGTTCCTGCATATACTCCGTAGACGGGGTTGCTTGATCTGGACGCATACAGATCTTCCAAGGAGGGCGGGACACTCCGTGTAGGCTATATAATGTTGTGATAACGCCGTTGATCTGCCAAGGTCTTCTCTTCAACCACTCGTTCTGGTATCCTGTCACTCTCTTGACTGCTCCACCCTCTTTATTGCATTGTCTGTTATTCTTTACAAGTCACTCTTTATATCACACTACACACATTCATTATGGTCCGTCTAGGATTGACGGCTCTGCTTTTCGCAGGGCTGTCCGCTGCCGTTCAAGACACTGAGCAGGGTACCGCTGTTACGCACGTCCCAGGTGCCTACATCTTCGAGTTTGAGGAGAACCACGTACGCATCTCACCACCACACTTCCCTTCGCTGCTAACAGTAGTAGGATACCGCCAAGTTTTACAGGACTGCTGATGACAAGTACACCACCCGCGTCAAGTTCGACTACGACCTGTTCAAGGGCGTTTCTATCCAGTTTGACGATGTTTCTACCGCTGAGGACATGGCTGCCAAGATGGCGGCTCTTCCCGCGGTCAAGAACATGTGGCCTGTCAAGGTCTACAGCATTCCTAAGCCTCGCATTGAGTGGACTGCTACGCCTGGCATGAAGGCTCCTCTCAAGAAGCGTGATCTGAATGATACTGCTGATACATTCTCACCCCACGTTCAGGTCCAGGTTGATAAGCTTCGAGAGAAGGGTATCACTGGCCATGGTATCAAGGTCGCTGTTGTCGACACTGGTGTAAGTCTTGTACTCTTGAGTCAAGACGCTGGCTGACATTACTAGATTGACTACAAGCACCCTGCTCTTGGTGGTTGCTTCGGTCCCGACTGTCTTGTTTCTTTCGGTACTGATCTCGTCGGTGATAAGTACGACGGCTTCAATGCCGTTTACCCCGATGATGATCCCATGGATTGCGCAGGGCACGGATCTCACGTCGCTGGTATTATTGCTGCCCAAAAGAACGAGTACGGTTTTACCGGTGCGGCTCCTGGAGTCACCCTCGGCGCCTATCGAGTTTTCGGTTGCTCCGGAGAGGCCGGTAACGATGTTCTCATCGCCGCTTTCAACCAAGCTTACCAGGATGGCGCTGACATCATCACTGCTTCCATTGGAGGCCCTAGCGGTTGGTCTGAGGAGCCCTGGGCTGTCGCTGTCTCTCGAATCGTCGAGAAGGGTGTCCCTTGTACCGTCTCTGCTGGCAACTCTGGTGATGTCGGTATGTTCTACGCTAGCACTGCTGCCAACGGTAACAAGGTCATGGCTATCGCTTCTTACGACAACAGCGACTACGTCTCTCTTCTCAACATCTCTCACTACACCGTTGACAACAGCAGCAAGAAGATCGACTTTGGTTCTACTGCGGGTAGTCCTGCTGCTTGGGGCAAGGTCACCCTCCCGCTTTGGGCTCCTAACCTGGACCCTACCGTTCCCAATGGCGGCTGTGACGCTTACCCTGAGGATACTCCTGATCTTAGCAATTACATCGTCCTGGTCCGTCGTGGAAGCTGTACCTTTGTTCAGAAGGCTCAAAACGCTGCTAAACATGGTGCCAAGTACTTTCTCGTCTACAACAACGTTGCCAGCGGTGCTACAGCCATTGATGTCTCAACCGTTGAGGGTATTGTTGCTGCTGGTATGGTCCCCGCCAAGACTGGTGTCAAGTGGGTTGAGCTTCTCAAGGCTGGATCTACCGTCACTCTCGAGATGTCTGATGGCTCTGATGGAAAGGTCATTCTTGAGGAGAGCAAGAACAATGTTACCGGTGGCGCTGTCAGCACTTACTCTTCTTGGGGACCTACCTGGGAGCTCGATGTCAAGCCCCAGTTCGGCTCACCCGGTGGAAACATCCTCTCGACATATCCTCTCAAGAAGGGCGGTTATGCTGTTCTTTCTGGAACTTCTATGGCCTGTCCCTTGGTTGCTGGAGTCATTGCCCTTATCGCCGAGGTCCGCGGTACTCTTGACCCTGAGGTCCTTGAAAACCTCTTGTCGTCTACTTCCAACCCTACTCTTTTCAACGACGGTGCTAAGTTCTATGACTACCTTGCTCCTGTCCCTCAACAGGGTGGTGGTTTGATCCAGGCTTACGATGCTGCTTACTCTACCCTCCTGTTGAGCCGCTCTAGCTTGGCCTTCAACGATACCGATCACTTCACCGAGGTCCTCAACTTCACCCTTCACAACACTGGTAAGACGGATCTTGATTTGAGCATCTCTCATGTTCCTACCAAGAGCGTCTACACTCTTGCCAAGGACAGCATCTATGCTTCCGAGTTCCCCAACGATGTTGCCGATGGCCAGGCCAGCCTTAAGTTCAGCGAAGCCAAGGTCAGCATCGGCGCTGGTGACTCTGTTACTATTGAGGTTATGCCTACTCCTCCCGAGGGTCTCGATGCCAAGCGCCTCGCACTTTGGTCTGGTTACATCGCCATCAATGGAACTGATATCTCCCTATCTCTTCCCTACCAAGGTCTCACCGGTTCTCTCCACGACTCCAAGGTTCTCGCCTCCGATGATACCTGGATCAGCAAGTCCAACGACAAGGACGAGCTCAACCCCGTTCCCGCCAACACCACCTTCGTTCTACCCGTCAAGGGCCAGAACGCTACTGACGATAAGCCCGCTCCTGCTCTGGCATGGAAGCTGGCCCTTGGATCTGCTAAGCTTGAGGCCGAGCTGATTCCTGTCTCTGGCAACTCCACTGCCAAGAGCCTGGGAGCGCCTGCTGGATTCCCTACTTTGTGGAACCCCATGGGCAAGGGCTCTGTTGTCTGGAATGGAAAGCTGGCTGATGGAGGATACGCCCCTGCTGGAAAGTACAAGGTCGCTTACAGGGCTCTGAGGATCTTCGGTGATGAGAAGAAGGAGAGTGATTGGGACAAGTCGGAATCACCCGTCTTTGGTGTGAGGTACCCTTGAGCATCATGATCGCTTGGAACTTATGAAACGACTTTTATGTCTGTACGGACAGCGGTGGTGGATGGAATGTAGCTAGCAGTCATCTGATAGTATCATTCATTGATAATGGAATCTCTTTATGTCTTCACATACTATCCAGTCTCAATCTCTTGGATCTCAACCTCCACTCTGACTCATATTGTGCCTATTAGATACCCGAATCATCCTGGAAGAGATGGGGATTCCAAAGGTTCGTATCATTCTTAAGCCACTTATTCCAGTTATCGCAGACCCTATTCACCTCCTTCATCTTTTCGGGATACTGATCCAAGATCCTATTCAGCAACTTCTGTTGCTCCAGGATCTGAATCGCCAGACCACTGGAAGCATGCCAAGCAATGTGGCAGTGGAACAGCCAAGAACCCGGGTTGTCGGCCCTGAAAGCGATGATGAGGTATCCTCCAGCTGGAAGAAGTGCCACGTCGCGACGAGGAGGGTTGTCGAATTTGAGCTTCACCTTTCCTGTATCTAGGTCTGAGAAGTTGGTACCTTGCGCTAGAAGGGCGAAGTCGTGGCCGTGAAGATGAAGCTAGCACGTGTTAGATCCAGGAATTAAGAGAGCTTGGATTGTAGCTTACAGGATGAGCGACAGGAAGAAATCCTCTGTTGGGTTTGTTAACTATGGCAGCCGGAGGGGCCGTGATAGCGATGTAGACCCATTTATCCTTCTTAGAGTCAGGTACAACGAGATCAACAGCATAGTCAGGATTCCACGTCGTGTTCTTGAGGTTCAGAATGGTAGGGTTGGAAAAGTTCAACCAGAGAGGGTTCTCGCCAAAGGCCCACCAGGTGAAGTTGTCCATCAACTCAGGTCTATGAGCGAACTTGGACTGACCAATATCGAACTGGCTCTCGGTGTCTGAGTCAAACGTCAGAGGGGTTAAGAAATATTGAGGTTGAGTGCAGCTTACAGTTGATCTTGACGGGATCGACATTCCACTTCCAAATCGGGGTGAGTTTATCATAAGCCTCATCTCGACATTCCAGCGAGTAGTTCACGCGGAATGTTGTGGGAACAAGTTTGCTCGAAGCATTGTACCGTAGAATGCCTTGACGCTCATCAGGTTCATTACCTGGCTCAAAGCCCTTGCAGCCAGTTGCTCCCACGGTTCGGACCCAGTAGTTTCCGTCTGGGTTTGCAGGCATTTTCGTAGTGTTGACGGGGTTGGCATCTAGCACAACATGGTATCTCTGACCTGTTCATATCGGTGAGAATGACTACAGATGGTCGTGGTGAGTGAGCATGCTTACCGATTCCGAGGACAAGGTGAGAGACTGAGTAGGGGTGGATTGGCACAAAGTCGGTCGACATAACAGTGAAGTTGTGATTGTCGATGCTGAAGATCCATGTAGTGTCAACAGACGTGTTGATCACACGAAGAACATATTTCTTGCCCTGATAAATGTCAGTCAATGCTGGGATAACATCTAGTGTAATCGAGTAGCTAACCTTGTCAACTGTCATGTTGAAGCGCTCGCGAGGGAAACTGCCAGCAAAGTTCCCCACGCCATTGATCAAAACACCATTCATCATAGGTCTTGTCGGATTCGGCACAAGCTCTCTCTGCCACGATTGGAACGCGCTACGATGACTCCAATCTGTGATGAGAATTGGATTTCGTCCCTCATCGAACGGCGCAGAAGAAGGCCCATAAATAGTGATTGGGCCAGCCAAGCCATCAGCATACTGCAGAGAATAATGGCTATGATACCACGATGTACCATATTGAACAGCACGGAAAGTGTAAGTATAGCTGTCCTTAGGCGCAATGGGACATTGAGTAACGCCGTTGACACCGTCCATCTCAAAGGTCTCAAGCTGTCGAAGACCGTGCCAGTGGATAGTTGTACCGTTGTATTTGAGATGGTTATGCACGGTGACTTTGATGAGGTCGCCCCAGCAGGCTTGGATCCAAGGGCCGGGGTACTTGCCGTTGAAGACCTTGCCGAATGGATTATCAACACCATCGCCATTGATGGCTTGATCAGTGACATTGAGATGGTACTGGTTCCAGTCAGAAAAGAAGCTAAATAAGCTAAACGATGATAGTCCACGACTTACTTCTCTTGTTATTCCAATAGGCCAGAAGTTCTCATAATCTGTCTCAGTAGTGAAGTTCTGCCCGTATGGACCCTTCAACCAGCATGAGCGATCATCTTTAGTTGTGCATGGCTTCCAGCCTTTGAGGTCGGTGTAATTGCATGTGAAGACCTTGCCGTCCTGATCAGGACCACTTGGTGAGTCGAAATACGGGTAGTCAATTTCTGGCGTGGAGTGTCCGTGAGTGAAGGTCATGACATCTTGATGAGGCCCCTGGTCTGAGACGGACGGGTAGTGGAATACCGCCACGAAGGATAACACGACAGCCTTGCAGGCGTCTGTAATCCACATCTTGATCCAATCTGATGGAGAATTCAACAACAATATGGTGTATTTTAGTCAATTGACTCAGTAACAAAGCATCAATTGCAGAGGTAGAACGACGAGTTCAATGGAACGCGGGACCATGGGCGACTGGCTTTTTCACTCTCTCACGAAAACTCTCTTGTCTCGTCACATATCCGCTTCCTGTACGTGACAAGCCACTTTGTTCAGCCGTTGTCCAACTCAACGCCGATCACGCCAATCAGTACGCGCCGTGAATCAATAATCTGCGAAACTATCGTATTCCTAGCAGGATGGCGTTTTCATTGAGGTTCCTCAGCGGGTGCGGGGGACGCGCCACTTCTTTTAGTGCTGAGCTGAAATACCTTGGCTAGAGAATCTGGTCTAGCGTACAGGGGATTGAAGCTGTTTTCAGGTCTCGGCGGTGCTGACGAACTCTTTTGGGAACGTTATTGCGACGAGAACGCACCGTGCGCCGTGCCGTGCCGTTCCGGGCCGTATGGTTCGCTGGGCGCGTTGGGTTGAGAGTGTATTCAGCCAGCCACGCGATGAACATGTCAGCAAGGGAGGCATAAGCGTGAGGGGACTTTGGACATGGCGTCATGTCTCGTTCTCTTTGCTTGTTGCACTGCTTCTGTCTTTTCGTCGACATTCCGAGAGTCCCTGGTGATGACGGCATTGGCTTGATCTGCTGTTGTTGTGATGATTTTCTGTGACACGCACGTTTCTCAAAGAATGCTTTAGCCATGGACCCCGCCGACGCCACAAGGGAGACGTTTTTGGAGTTAGTGGACTAAGCAGGGCAATAGATCAGCCACGAGCTCGCTGGCCGTTCTAGACTGTCTGCACTAAAAGTGAACCAGTTTATCACTGGCGTCAGTAGCGCTTGGCTTTCTCCAGTGATCTGTATTTATTCGGCACATCTGCACCACCTAGCTACCTGCTCAATTACACGACTTCCATCTATCCAAACTATCCCTCTTCTAATTGCAAGTACTCTCAATTGCATACAAAATGTCTCTAACAAAAGTCGTCAACGGCAAGGTCGTAACCAACACCAATGTCCGTACCCCATCACCATAAACCTCCAACGCTAACGCTCGACAGGTCAAACCTCCCACCGGATGGACCGTCAACTACGAAGACTTTGGAGGTGATAGTGAATGGGGCGATGATGGCGAGGTCGCTGACCTTGTTGGCGGTTATGGTATTGATGGAGTGGTGAAACCGCTGTTCAGGACCCGGTACAGCAGCAACGAGGTCATTTTTGTGATTGAGATCAACGAGCAGTATTATATCTACAACGGCGAGAGTGGATGGGTGCAGCGAATTGTTTCGCCGACGGATTTGAAGGAGATTGTGGAGTTTATTAATGAGCAGGGATGGTTCAGACTCGACACCGAGAATCTCGGCTGATGATCGAAGCTGTGCATTGTATCGAGTCTATATCACAGGTGTATATGCATAGCCGTGCCAAGGCAACTAATAAGGTTCAATATCATTGATTGAGGCATTTTGTGAAGAGACCAGAGCGTTTTCAATTCACAAGACATTCTATAAAACAATTCGTCTGGAGCCGATGACTGCCTCCTAGACTCTCGTAAGTGTTGTTTGCACCCCACCAGGGTCAATATCTCCTCGGCTAAGTGTACTTCTCTTTCAACTCATTGTACCGGCCATTCAAAATAACGATCAACCAAACAGTCCACCTGCTCTTACTGCTAGCAGCTAGATTATCTCCATCATAGTCCTCAACACATCTGTTCTGCTCAGCCGTCGCAGAGTAGACCAGGGCATTATCCAAAAGCTCAGCCGAAATGGCACGAAGACCAGTAGCCAGGAGCGACCTTGCTAGAGCATGGGAGAGGAACTTTGTAAGAGGATCTGCGGCTACGACGACATTGATGGTGAAGTTGTCCATCATGAAATCGGAACGAAGACCGTCAATCAGTCCAACGAGCTGTTGTGCATGAGCTCTCAGTTGTAGCTAGTATATTGTTCTTTGGTGCATAAGCCTTTACGCTACTCGCGATGACAATGCGTCCCGTTGTTCTAAATCAGCAAATGGCACTTAGTTGTTCTATCGGAGGTCCGTCTTTGCTTTCGCATCTGGCTGACTGCCAGTCAACTTCCGGCCTGCACAGCTTCCAGCAATATTCTTATTAGATTTATCTAAAAAGCCATTGTATCCTTCGTGTACGTCGGCGTAGAAATGTAGAGATCGATGCGGACTACGCCTGTTACAGCCTGTTCAGAAGCGTTGCCTATATTTCCCTGTAGAGCTGGATCGCCGCGAAGGAACTTATTAACCCAGGTTCTTCCGATGGTGTTGAGGATGTCGAGTTATATCTGGCTCGCTGAGGTCCGAGATATAGTCTTTAACACGTTTGGCAGCTATAAGTTGGAACCCCAGTCAATCGAATCCCTGAAATGCCGCCTGTAGAGTCAAAGCCGAGTTTAACGTATCAAGTAATCATATCTATATCAATAATTACCAGTCATGTTGTCGCCTTCTCCATCGAGTCCTGAAATGCCCAGTTGTTCAAGTTATCGCCAGGAACCCATAATGACCGATATATTCATGACAAAGTATCTAATTCTGACGCCCAGCAGAAAGTGCCGTTAGCTCTTTACTCTCCGTCAACGTGTCGTCCAATAGCCCCTCCAAAACGACCTTAGTTCATCCTGTAACGCAGGCTGAGCGAGCATCCATTGCTTAGCAACATCGACAAAACTACGTTGAAGTCATTGGCTAGACCTTCGGGGTTGCCGTATGCCTCAACAGTGTCGGTGAGCTTGTGTAACTTGATTGACGAGCGGGCAGACCAGACAGATCAGCAGCCACGACACAGTATCGTGGCCATGCAAGGAGGGCCCTAGGCGGGGACAGACACCCTGGCCACCGCCGCCGACAGGTTCTGGAACGTCGATGGGCGCGACACCAACTCATAAAGGTGCAATGCTGATGCCTGGATCTGAGGAGACAAGATTTCTCATGGGAGCTGTCGCTCTCGACAAGTGATTGGCTGTAGGTTATGATTATATAATAAACCTCCTCTTTCATAGAAGTCATTCATTGTCCTGTATTCCTAGAATTCTACTGAGACGGACAATTGCCTCATTTGGAAAGCAGGGCGACCTCCTCTCACCCCGGGATTTGATTACGTTCTCTCGAATCAGCTTCCCAATTCGGACCACTGATATCTTAGTATCAGAGTCAGAAATGCCCGCAAGGTTGCAGCCACGAATCTAGCGCTTACTCTCAGGCAGAGGTCGGTCGGGGATTGACCCGACTTGCTCGCCGGAGGAAAAGGGCATCTTCCGGAATAATTCTCTTCCCACGAGGAACGGCCCGTTGCGTTCGTGATGGAGCCGGAATCCTTCTGCTTGTGCGCATACGTAAGCGGCCTCCGTAGAGCTTACTTTTTCGCATCTTCCGGGTGAATTCAGGTGTCTATGGCTATTACCTGCCTGATGTTTGGGACTCTAGCCATCTAGCTACCTAAGCTGTCCGTGTCCTCTGACCTTCCATTTTGGCTCTACCTGGAGGACCGTTGCAGCGCTGGGGTAACACATGAGCTTACGAGATCGCCGAGTACTTGCGCGGCGGCCTTACTGCCTCGAGCGGATGTCATTAGGCTAGCAGCTTGCTGTCGTCTTTGTCATCACAAATGTCTCATTTCATAGCTTCTTATGCTCTCGGTCCTGGTCCCCGGAGATACGTTGACCAGGCTTACGATATCAAAATTCTCCACATAAGATTCCATCATGGAGGCGGAATAATAGTCCGTTGGTTCATCTGAGTCTGAGTCAGATGCCGTGAGCCTCGGCAGATATTAATAGGTAGTCTTTGGATAACAACATGCTAACGTTAGTTTGCCACCATTTCCATGATTTTGAGGGAGATATCGATAAGCGCCACGTCACTGTTTCGAAGTCATGAAGTCATCATTATGGTTTTAATGGAACAAGACTCGAATAAGTAAACATGCGTTGACTGTGAGAGCAATCCCATGCAGCGTTCAGCCAGTTCATATCTGCTAGTGGCGCCTCGAAGCGTCATGCGAAATACGAAAATTACATCTTGTGACCAGAAGTAAGACATTTGAATCGCCACACTCGGTTAACTTGATGTGCCAAAACATGACTTGCCTTATCCTGGAAACTTTCTCCGTCATTGCATATGCGGCTGAAACTGATAGGTAAGTACACTGTGACTCTTATGCAGTCACGTAAGCAACCGTTCGCGGACGTTATCCGCCAAGAGAGCTTATTACTGATAGCTACGCTTTTGGAAGGGCCCTGGCCTGTAAATTGATACCGAAGCGTGGGGTGATTCTCCGCTGAATGCGAACGCTTATATGCATGCCGGGTCCTTCGTGCTTAGCAGGGGTAAAAGGGCTTCACCGGTTTGGGCGGCCGATAATAGGAATGGGGATTGGCTAACGTACGGCATTACTACGGCCAAGTGGTAAAATATCGCAGGCGTATATCTAATTGTATACTGTGCCACCCTAAATGCAGATCCTGAAACAAACTAGGGATCAAAGTATTTGATGGAAATTATCGACTCTTAAATGAGGTTCGATAAGACCCGACCTCGCCGTGGAGACATTTCCCACCTCTATGAACACCGTAAACACCAGAAAGAGGCGTTTAACGTTGTGGGAGAGGTTCCAGAGGGCTGACTTTCTTTCTTAAGCTAGCCTCAATATGGCTCATGATTATGCACGTTCAGCTTATTGTTGATGTTCGGAAGCCGCTAATGATACAGCGGACAGTCAGGCGTGTGTCTCAGTAAAGCAGGTAGCACAGTGGCTGTACATTGCAGCAGGAAACCAATGAGATGATTGAGTAATGAATGGCGTGCACTCCGTGGGGAGAACAAGCTTTGTGTACCCGGCAGTCTCGACGCCGAGGGGGGGGCTCAAGGATGAGGTGAGAATGCAGGCTGACCAGCGCCCCCAAAATATCTTGATAGCCAGCTAATCCACCGGGATCGCCTGCGTGTGCGCTGGAGTGGCATTTCAGACCACTTTGACCTTAAAAGAGGGATTAGGCAGTCCTCAGGGAGGATATCACCCGAAACAAATATCGAGTGCCAGTGAATTTCCAACCTCCGGCTAAATTGAAGAAGCTGTTGGCACATGCCCTCGGAAACTACCGACATTGGGACATATCATAGACAAACGACTAATTGGCCAATGCCGACAGTTGAAACCTGATTCGTGTTATCGACCTGAACCTGTACGGCATAGTGACTCTCGTACACGAAGAGGCCTATCTTGTACCGAAATAGTCATTTCACCGATATGTTCGGCACTCTCCAGTTCAACCATTCAGCAGACGCAGGGCCCACCTTCGTCGAACGAGCAGACGGCGCCGCATTCAGCGCTCTTGGCAACAACGTCCTACAGCACACGGCATGTGATCAATGCCGCCAGAAGAAGCTCCGATGCACGGGACGCAAGACGGGCTGTGAGCGCTGCAGGGCCTGTTCTACAGAGTGCACTTATACCCAGCTCTTTGGAAGTAACGTGCGGCGCAAGGACCGAAAAAGGACGGCGCGGCAGAATGATGATGCCACGAGGTCGCAGTCGCCGTCTTCCGAGCAACAGTCCGAATCGGATACTATGCGGAGCACTATTACTATTGCTAACAAAACCTCCCCGAGCGCGTCGGTGCAGGAGGAGAATAGCAGTAGTCAGAATGGTAGCAGTTCTTCTGTTGATCCCCTGGCAAATCCGTTGAATGCAACGCTCCTAGAAGATGCGGCCATGGGCAGCAACACTTCGGGGGATGAATTCGTGTTCTTCGATTTGGAACCCTCCACTTTTGACCGTAAGTTCCCTTTTTCTCAAAGGAAATGGCAAGTCGCTCAGCTTTTTCCTCGCAAATTTAGTGCCAGACTCCAATTCCTTGCCGGACTTTCACTGGTCGCCATATAGTATACCTGGTATTCCGTCGCCCCGGAGTGCACAGGCCGACACTTTCAGCTTCTTGGACTCTCGCGCATCAACAGCCACGACAGCTACACGAATATTCAGCAATTCCACCAATGCTAGCAACAGTGCCTGTGGTGACCAGTGTCTCAAGGTCATGAAGTCACTGCTCGAGGAGCTTGAAACTCGCATGCACGACATGAAGCCCTGCAAAGCTGACGTTGCACTGTCATTCCAAAAACAATCATGTATCCAGTGCACACAGGTAGTCCACTGCAAGAGCTGCTACACCGACCCAGACGCCATGCTGTTTCTTGCCATGATCTGCGAGAAGCTTATCATGCTCAACAAGAAGATACTCTGGTACACGAGGGATGGCACCAATCTAGAGCAGCAGTTGCGCGTGGGTGAATACGATGTGGACCAGACTGAAGAATGGGGGAGTATGTTGCAGCTCCTTACGGTGGTGCAGCTGCGGAAGATCAGGGCGCTGGTAGATGATATTGAGAGAAGCCCAGCAATTGAGGGCAGACATGCTCAGCTTATAATGCTAAAGAGCGTGAAGCAGCAGGTTATTGCGCTTTTGGGGAGGATTAAAGAGGCGTTATTTCAGGTTGTAAATGAGCCATAGACATGCTGGAAAGAAATGGTAAGATCGCATAGACAACATAACGTAGATAGACTATAGAATATCTTCATGAATGGCATGAGAAGGTAGTCTTTTCGGCGCTATAGAATCTCATATCGGAAGTTATTCGGTGATCCGAAAGCGGAAATCTCAATAACAAGCACCTAATATCGCATTTTACTACCTGACAAGGTAGCTTCCGGCAACTAATGTATGGTAATTCTACATACGTCTAAGGCAAACTACCCGAATCAGTTCACTCAGTGTTGCCACGACGCTCCCCATTTGCTACCTTTGCTATCTTCCGTGCCAGATCGGACAGGTCCCGAAATCGAACATGCTGATCCGGTATTTACCACAAGACGTTACAGTGAATTTTACTCAGTTAATCAACATCTATGTGAACCGAGTTCCAATTACTCTTGAACATTATATTGGTAAAGTTCTGTCTCACTTTCATTGCTACCAAATTCCGATATTAGCAGTTAGCAGACCTCACTGTCAAGAACGGTACAAGTACTTTAGTCCCAGACCAGCTTTGGCCCCCAGAGAAAGCGCCTTACTAGTCTTCCTGGCGCTGTTGTTAGGACACCTATTTAGATCAAATTAGGAATGATCTGGTAAGCAATTCAAGTCATGAGTCACCATGTCAGCACTTGCGTAGATCTCGGTCTGTGTACGATATGAGCCATCTAGCGGCAGATTTCTGGCGCGATACGACACTTGCTCCCTGCACAGCCTGATATCTATTAATTCGCAGCACTAATAGAGGTTATTGGGTAGTATCATCGATCCTCTCTCTTGAAACGGTGTATCAGCTGCCTGCACTAAGGGGCCCATCTCCCCTCATATCTTGACCGCATCATGCCCCTCATAGGACTCGGGGAGATCTCTCACTTCCTGGCGATATTTGCCCTTGTGCATGTTTTCTAACACGGCAATGAAGAAGAGTTTGCCAAAACTAAGTTGCAAACAAAGGTGAGGTTTGTCAATTTTAGTGCTATAGCAGCCTCTGCACAGTGCAACGCATGGCTGTCCATTTTGACACCTCCGAAAGGCTCGTTTGGTGTCATCTCTCCAGGAGTATCGAACGCAGGCATCTCACAGAATTTGATCCTCCAATACATGTGACTCAGTCTCAGTAGGCCTCAAAATCTTGTGAAAAGGCGTATGAACAACATTCATCACATCTCCAGTTGTCCATGTAACCTCATGTCAGATAAAGCAGCAACAAAGGTCTGTTTCATGGTCCTATCTTTCTGTGGAGGCTGTTCACTCCCAGTACAAAGATTCCTATGCCTAAGGCCATGTGACCATACATATCATAGATCTCATTTAAGAATATTTCTCTTCCCAAAAGAACGGCCATGCGCGGAAGTTGAAGACTCAAAAGACAGGCCCTTCGCATATTTGACCAATTGGGCCCCTATGGAGAATGGTTATGAACCACCGTCTCTCTTGTGATCTTTTTCGATCGCAAAACGGATGCGGCGGCGCTTGACCGAATGATCGTCCATATCTTTCCGGAATGTATAAAGATGGCTTCTAAGTACATTACGAGCAGCAAGGCACGTACTGGGGTAGATGTTGCTAGGAGGGGCCCGAGGTAAGATGCGAGTGAGTAGAAGTAGATATGATAGATTATGAGGCCGGTCCAGTATAAGGTGAGCTTCTGCAGGTTAGTTTACGTGGTCTTCTAAGTTGGTGGTTGTTGTTTCACTTACCAGTGCGCCTAGAACACTGCTACCATACAGGGCCAACTGCCCAGTGGAGGACTTGCCGTTGAGTCGGAGCCAAGCTTGGATCTTTGTTGGAGTCAACACAAGTGACATAGTGGCAGTTTGTTTTATGAGCCGTGAATAATGACGTTGGTGGAGAAGATACCTCTAGTGCTTTATAGTTCCTGATACCGCACCACGATCTGAATTGTCAGTTTCTAAGCCTCTCACTACTCCTTCAAAACGCAATCCACGTTGCTTACAGTCAACTGTCATCTGATATTTGTTTCGAGTGTTTTAGCCCCCAGTGATCATAGTGTCTAATGCAGTGCATTTCGGATAATTGCCGGATTGGGAAACAAGCCGACATGACCAACAGCCAGAGCTTTATAAGTCAGAAACATAGCAACAAAGGCAGCAGCCCGTCCAAATACACAAGATGGCTCTAATACGTCTCGTGGCTGCTGACAAATGTCAGGATGACAGGAGGTTGGACTATGCTCCGAGACGAGAGTTGGGAATTCGGTAGAGGTTGTACGTTTTGTGGCAGTAATGCGTGTATAGCACCCAACCAGAAGAAGCTACGCGATAATTGATTTGAGATTCAAAACAAATTTGTTATCTACGTGAGAGTCAAGGTGTGTGTACAAAGCCATGACTGCTGTCTAATAGAGATGAGCTAATGGCAATGTCCTCTGCTACATGACTTCGAGTCGAGGCGGGGTTCGATGAGCCAATTTACATGAATGACTGCCCTGTGCATGACATCTGTCAGCGGATTTTGCGCTTACATGAATTCCTAGTTAGTTAGCCAATCGGACGACTCTGGTGCATGATTGCAGCCCGGAAGCACATGTCCCAACACAGTAATAATCCGTAGCGTGTTCAATGGAACATAACCCAATTGAACAACCGTTGCGCACAATTCAATTGGCATAACAAGACGGCAGGTCCAAGTATAGCATAAAACAATTGAATCAGTTGCACAAGGGCTTTCCTTCCATCAGCTTACACATCATAATGAAGTCAACAGACAGCGATATCCAAAGCCTCTATTCAACAACCAGCACTAGACATGAACTCCCTCCTCGTTCTCTCTCTCTGGGCCGCTGGGTTCTACATAGTCTTCAGTATTGCCAACTTCTACTGGCCTCATCTCCGGTACGACGCTAATGGCCAGACCAACGGCTGTCAGCATGCTCCGCACATACCCAGCAAATACCCCTTCTCAGTCGGCTTCCTCTTTACGGCTGTGATGGAAGATAAGGAGAAGAAGGTTCCTGAGATAGGAGTGCCGCGGTGTGGGAAGACGAGGCGTGCTGGGACGTTTGAGCACTATACTCTTGGGAACTATCAATGATCCGAGAAACATTCAGATTGTAATGTTGAAGGTTTTCAAGGACTACACATTTATCATCGTCCGACACGAAATACCGGCTAGGCCCCTTCAATACATGTTCAGGCCATCTTACTGTCTATACGAGCACTAGGCCCTTCTTCGGCGAGCTTCTCAATTCGCAGGCCATTCATTACAGAATCGGAAATCATGTACTTTGGCAAATGGCGGCTTCATTGGTGAAAATACCGTTGCAGCTGCTCTTGGCTATGCACAGGCTTGGATTTGTGGCCTGTCTAGCTTAAGGATAGGTGATAGATTCATAACGGTCCACGTTGTCGGCAAAATATCAGGATCATGCCAGGAGTCATGCAAACAAAGGGTCGACTCTGACAAGACAGTGAAGCGTTCCAATTATGTCTTGAAGGAACTAGCTCCTAATACGGACTCGTCGTTAGCAAGTAGATATTCCATAGGCAATCTCATTCGTCAAGCTCTACAAGCCCTCGCCAAGAACTGATCTTATCCCATGCCTCAGATATCTATGTCATGAAATTGCTGTTGCCCGTTCCTGTGCCTCTTTATGTAAGCCAAGACCGCGTTCAGTGCCAAACGGAGTTAGCGCCCGTAATTCGGGTGAGCCCAATCAGTATGACGCTTAGATACCGTGAATTGATGAAGTCGAGGGGCATTCATTCTTTTTCCAATGCAACCTTTCACCTAATTATAAGCCAATGTCATTGGATTGCATCGCCGCCGATAATCATCCGCCAGCACTTTATTTTAAGCTTATACACAATGTCCCGCTACGAAGACGTTCACAAGAATACCTCTGGCCCTGGGGATGCTCGACCAACAGCCCTGCAAATCGTGCAGGACGAAGGTCTCGAGGGCGCTTTGGCGGATAAAATCTTTTTGATCACTGGTACTTCTGCTGGAATTGGCGTCGAGGTTGGCCGTGCTATTGCTGCGACCGGCGCTCGCGTTTTTCTCGCTGTGCGGGATCTGGAAAAGGGCAAGGCTGCGTGCTCTTCTTTCTTGAAGCCTGGTCAGGTTGACTTGATACGCCTCGATACATCTGACATGTCCTCCGTTCGTGCATGCGCCACTGAGCTCCTAGATAAATCGGCTACACTCAATGTCCTCATCAACAACGCCGCCATCATGGCGACACCATCACGCATAGAGACCAAGGATGGTTTCGAGCAACAACTAGCCACCAACTATCTCGGCCACTTTCTCCTCTTCTGGCTCCTCAAAGATGCCCTCCTCAAAGGATCAACCCCAGAGTTCAACTCCCGCGTCGTCAACGTATCTTCCTCAGGCCACCACGCTTCAGAGATCATCTACGACGATTTCCAGCTCAAAGCCCCAGACGCCTATACCCCGTTCAAAGCCTACGGCCAGAGCAAGCTCGCCCAGATCTACATGTCGAACTACATCGACCGTGTTTACGGTCCCACGGGCCTTCACGCTACTAGCGTCATGCCCGGTGGCATCGCTTCAAACCTCCAGAAGCATATGCCTGAGTCAGTGCTCAGAGACATGAAGGAGAATCCAAAGACGATGAATTTCATGAAAAGTCCCGAACAAGGTGCTGCGACTACGGTTCTGGCAGCAGTTGGCAAGGAGTGGGAGGGCAAAGGCGGAAAGTACCTTGAGGATTGTCGACCTTCCAGACCGGAGCCGTTAGTCCCGGGCGCGATGGGGTATAAAGAGTATATCTATGATTCAGAGAAGGAGAACCAAACCTGGGAGCTGACTTTGGAGACATTGAGTCTCCAAGAGAGGTCTTAGGGAATGGACGCATGAGGACCAAGCAGGTCTGTTGCGATAGAACAAAAGCAGATGCGTCACGTAATCTGGTGTAGCTACTGTAGGGTGTACCGTAGCTTGCGCCATTGGCACTTCAAATTAGATATCTAATAGGTTATGATGCTCTTTGTCTTAAGTAAGCTAACATTATTGTATCCTTCTTGTATCCATCCTATGCGCAAATAGCATCCACAGCTTGGTTGATCCAAAACTGGTTCGTAGGGTTAGGGTCATCCATGGTCTTTTGAGCGATCAACTTGAGATCATCCATCCTCAAATACTCATCAAGACCAATCTCCTCCTTCAAGAACGGGTTAAAACGAATGTACTTGGTATCCTTGTGCTCATCCCTCTCATTGAGATGCGTCATGTGACGTGAAAAGTCTTTGCCCTTGGCGTTGGTGTTGGTAGCAAAGTCCATGACCTTGGATGCCACTCCAACAACCTTGATCCAAGACTGCTTTGCCTTTCCTGGGCTGACGTAGCCAGTACCGAGACTGATGACGCAAGAGATCTGGGGTGAAGGGTCTTTGGGGTCAACGAGCTCAAAGCGTGTGTACCAGAGCTGGTCAATAGGGTTGTTGTTCAGAAGGCCGCCGTCCCAGAACACCAACTCAGGCTTGTCTTCAGGGAACTTCACCTCAGGGAAGAAGGTTGGGGCAGCAGATGTTGCGCGTGCGGCGATGCTGATGGTGAGTTTGTCGCCGTGTTTGAGTAGAGCATCGTTGACTTTGGACTTGGTGTAGATGGTCTTGTCCTTATAGGTGCGCATCAACATAGACTCAGCTCTGTTCTGGGCAGTAGTACAGCAGAACCTGTTGTGTGAGCGGCGTAGCGCAAGGGCGGAGAGATACTTACATCCGTGCACCACCTTCGTGCTGAAGAGGGGCGTTGCCCTTAAGCTTCTTATCGTTCTCATCGAGGCCAAACTTCTCAACAACCTCGTCAATAGCCTTACTCATAGACCCAGCATCAAATCTGCTGTCCTGGACTAAAGCCTTGCTGTTGTTGAGGTACGATGAACCAGGGATCCAACTGATATCCCAGCCGTAGATCTTGGGGCTAAAGATGGTCTTGGCGATTCTGTCATACTCATCAATGGTGTCGTCGACGCTCATGCGAAGACGGAAGAGCATGATACCCATGATACCGCCTGTGCTAGTACCGCCAGCGAGCTCAAAGTAGTCAGCCGGTAGGGGAATGGTCTTGAGGCCTTTCTTCTTCTGGACGCGAAGCATGAGCTCTCTGAGGATGACGAGGCCCATGATACCCCGGACGCCACCGCCATCGAGCGCAAGGAGCCGGAGTCCTTTGGGATGCTTGGTAGAAGCTGCATAGACCATTGTGACTTTTGACTGTAAATGAATGAAATGAAACGAGAAGAGCTGGAAAAGATGGACTGCAGCTGAACTGTATAAATACCCATTCATTGTCAATTTTTTCTTTCTTTTCTCCTCTTATCATCAGGCCTCATTACAACGTCACTAAGCTGAAACTATTGCTCTCTTCAGGGGGATCTTGGCCCGTTTGGGCTACTTGCCATAGCGGTCCGAGCACTAGAGCCAGCTGAACCGCCTTTAGCTTACCACTAGTCGCTGCGGGATATCGCTAGTTTTCAACCTCATCCTGGATGGGTTTTTGATAGTTCGGTGAACTTACAGATACGAAACGGCATGGTTATTCCGTAGAAACAGCATGGGTATCTTGAGATGAGGGTGAAATTTTTCTCGTATCAACCAATTGCTGTAAAGTGGTGTTTGCTTGGTCCAGTCAGCCACAATTGAGCAAAGGAGGTGAACCGTGCATGTGATACCCGTGACGAATATTTGCATTGTCTTATCGGAGCATAAGGTAGTTGGCTTGGGAGATATAAGCTACTTACGGCTATGTCACCTCGTCTTGATCTCAGGTCTGGCTGAGATGCTGATCGGTATAGCACTGACAAGGATTTCCAAGACGGGTACCTAGCAGTGTATATCATGCTCATCACAGGCACGCAGATATAAAAAGCCTAGCGCTGCAATGTCCCCAATTCAAAGAGTTGTTTAAGATTCTCCACTTGTTGTAGTGGGACTGTTGGAAACCCGATTTAATAGCTAGCTGATTTAGCAAATAAGCGGGAAATGATTTGCACAATATCCAGCGCAGTATTAACCACTGTCACCCAAAGCTCTGTAATCTGTAGTAAATAACCATTGCAATTTAGTATTTTGCAATCGAGATTCTGTTTTTTCCTTCTTTTTTTCTTTTTTAAGATTTCTTTCGTAAATCACGGCAGTGCATTATCAGTGACTGACTGATCAAAGTGATACTACCCTGGAGTTCGAAAAACCCTATGATAAGAGATAAGATAAGCCGATAGGCGATAGTGATAACATTCGGGATGCGGTACGAGAGAAGTACAGACGCGACGCGTTTGATCTTAGCTATTCATACGTAACTGAGCCAACAGCCACTGGCAGTATCAACACGAATGAAGTCTTCACTACTAGTCTTCGCTCCTAAAGGAGACACTGATATCATTCTCCGAAAGCCCAATTTCCGCAGCCACCAAGAACCGTTGCCAGAAGCCGGTGATCCGGAAGCCGCCGAGGAAGAGCACGAGGAGAACGAGAACGGCGAGGATAAAGAGCGAAATGACCAGAGAGAGCTTGAACGACCTGCTTCAGAGGATTTCAAGGACGTCACATCTTCGATACAGAGCCTCGATGATCTGAAGACCCTGAAGCCATGCTACGAGCACGGACAAAATGTCGAAATCTGCTACCGCGTTTCATCAGCTCACTTGATGCTTGCGTCACCCGTCTTCAAGGCGATGCTAGACGGTCCATTCAAAGAGAGCTGTCGTAATGAGGACGGGCTCTTCGAAGTCAAGGCTTTTGAGTCCAGCGCCGAAGCGCTACTCATCTTGCTTGATATCTTTCACGGACACCATAGAGATGTTCCAAAGACAATGGATCTTTCTTTGTTGACAGAGATGTCTATACTTGTTGACTATTACGAGTGCCACGAGATCGTGGAGATGTTTGCTGAGAACTGGGTCGCCTCTGTTATCCAGGAAGATGAGATAGAGGGGTCTGATTACCAGACGAATATGTCTCGGTTGTTCATCAGTTGGGTGTTTGCGAAGAGCGAGCTCTTCAACTCAATCGTTCACACCGTCCTCAAATTGACCCCCGGGCCCATTTATACGGATCTGCCGCTCCCGAGTACCATCCTGGGTAAGTTACGACAACGAGCGCTTCATAGATCATGACTAACAACCTTGCAGACTCACTAGATCAACGCAGAAAGAGTCTTACGAAACAATTCCTCGACAATCTATACGAGCTACTTGAATCTTTCTGGAGCACGGACGGTGGCTGTCGCAAAGAGTGTACAGCCATAATGCTGGGAATGCTGATCAAGCAGATGCGCAGCTTCGGCTTAGAGGTTCCGAGAGCCAAGGGACAACCTGCCGAAGAGAAGAGCTTTTTGGAACTACAGGAATTCTCAACCAACCTCGAAACTCCGCAATGGTCGATTCCAACCATTGGGGGGATACATAAATGCTCTTTCAAAGGCAAAACGGATCCCTGGTTGGAGAAAATGTCCGAAGTCGATATCTGCCATGGTGTCAGATTCGGGGACTTTAAATTGGCCAGCTCAGTGCAAAAGATCTTCGCATCAGGTGTAAAGAAAGAGAAGCCAAACGAGCAAGCATGAAGAAGCCTATCAGTGAGATGGTCTCGTGAGGCTGAGGAGCTTCAATCGCCGTTTATCCTGAAGATTGGCGCTGCTATGAATGTCTTGGTGTCGTTAGTGCACGCATAGACTTAGATTGAATAAGACAAGAAATCATAAGAGTGATAGGATGTACGCGGAGAAGCCTCTGCAAGATTACAGACCAGTGTCCCACTTGACCTTAGTTATAAGCCGCACTGCTGCGAATTAGTGGCGGATCCAGCGAAGCGATGCGTGTTGAGGATGAACATGCTGATGTAAGAATTTAGGCAGGCAATGACTCTTCGGTGAGACGGATACGCAACCCACGGGGCTGATCCCTCAGGTCCACTACCTGTGGAGTATTTAACAGCGCCTTTTCATCCATCAACGGATCAGAGTCCAAGGAATTACGATAATCAGACCCTAACACGAAAAATGCCAAAGAACAGGCCATCCAAAGAAAAGCGAGACCAAGCAAAAGCAGACGAAAGACGTACATCAAGAATAGATAAAGAAACGAGGGAAGATGAACGCGCGAAAGCAGTCGCTGAGGACGATTCCCTCGACTTTGCTGCGAAGGTTGTTCGTTTAGCTGAGATCAGAAATTGGTTCTGCGCAGATACAACTGTTGTTGATCAATACATGTCAAGCGACCTTTCAACAGCTGAGGCAGTCGACATTCTGGCAGAGCCAATAGACGAGGCATACTCAACTGCAAACGCAGGCACAGAATATTTTCGACAAGAGAGGGTCGCTCGAATACAACGAAAGTATCATAGTCCGGAGAAGGCACTCGAGCTTTGGGGACCTGAGCAAGATTGGCCTGAACCAGAAGATGAGCGAGATCACTCTGGAAACGCTGAGATGCTTCTTTGGAACCTTTGGTACTCTATTATTCACACAGCAAAGAAAGTTCCCTTCACCGACGAGACTCGACAGCACAAACTAGTTGATCTACTCAGAGCACTCAAAGCCCGACCAAATCCCCCAGAACCAGTACCAATGACGATTCCGCTGAAAAGAAGTTGGATCTGGGAGCTCGGCACCGTTTGGAGCGACCTGATTATTCTGGGCACCTCAATTGCCGAAGTGAGGGATGACTCTTGTGGATGCGGAGCTGGTTGGACATGGCCAGAGCAACACGCAGAGCAGAACCTGAACGCGTTCTATGCTCGACTGACTGCCAGCGGAGTAGCAAACATACACGTCCAAGGAGAAATTTGTGCTGTTGACGCGCTAGAAAAAGCCCCGACGCCATGGTATCGCCGTGTATCACCACCGGCAGACCATGAGATTCTCAGTCACTACGTTACTTGCGCGTCGCTATGGACCATCATTGCTGGCAAGGAGGTTTATGCTAGGCATCCGCATACCAGAGATGAAAGAGATATTGAGGTGGTGAATAGGATATTGGACTTGAGGGATAATGAGCTTCCGTGGAACAGATCACGGAAGAGGTATAAAGGTCGGGGGAGATGGGAGACGGCAAGGAGAGAATTTGCACGCAGGAGGTTTGAGGCTGAGTCTCAGAACGAGGAGTTGTCACTAGAAGTTCGGGAATTGGCTGGACGAGCTGCAAAGGCAATGAGTGGAATTGTCTGGCAAAAGCAAGAGGATGAGTAATTGGCGCCATGGACAAGTAGTCGTGTACGTGCTACCGCCGTCTCAAAGTGGGGATCTAAGACACGCGGCGTTAAGCACATCACGATGCGGGGCACTACAGGATAGACAACAAGACCAAGAACAGCAGCAGAACAACGCAGGAAGACGCATTTTCACATGAGAAAAAAGGCAGTTGAAGTACGAAAGAAACGTAGACTTTCACACACACTTTTTGCCGTATTCCGTGGGTCACGCGGCAACAGGGCCATTTCCCCGATACTCAATCAGGTTACCGCCACTAGCAAGTCTCAGCTGAAGCATCAATAGCGCAAACTCACCTTTCCCCATTCAAGAATTGGCACATATGGGACTGCATATATTTGTTCCCTGCATGAGACTAGGGGCTTTGAAACATTTACCGTGATGGCCATGTTTCATATGCATCACTCGGCACTGTTCTAGACTGGTCTCTGTGACGACAATGGAGGGGAAGGCTGCGATACCCCTCAATGTGTACAGAAAGGATAGGCTCGGTATACGAAGTGTTGGAATTTTAGCTGTGGTCAAGCTTAGCAACCTTTCCGGTTCTGAAGCAGTAGAATTATGGTATTACTTGTGTTATAAGAACAGCCCCTCCTCCTACTTCTCAAGACTGCTCCCGAGATTTACATACTGTTCTATATCTCTATCAATACCCATAAACACAATGGTCAGCGACGAGCAGATCGAGCATGAGCGTCGCCAACACGCCCGCGTCGGCTCATACTTCCTTGGCCCCCGCGCTGAGAACTTTGACCTTCTCAGTGAATTCTTCACTCATGTCTTGAACGAACAAAAGAACACCCGAGAGAATCTCTACAAAGATGATCCACCTTTCATCACCCAAGACATGATCAAGACAGAGGAATTCCAAGGTAGTATCGCTCAACTCCGTGAAGATGTCAAGTATATCTCCGGGAAGTTGTCGAAAAACTCGATTCCATTCTGGTCGCCGAGATACAACGCTCATATGAACATGGATACTGCGATGCCTAGTATCATCGGGTGTAAGTAGAGTTGACGCGTTGATGAGCATTGCTGACGGGCGGGGTGTAGATATGGCGGCTATGATGTACAACCCTAACAATGTTGCGACAGAAGCTAGTCCCTACACTACTAGCGTAGAGCGTGATGTCGGCGTGGACCTTTGTCGCATGCTGGGCTATGGCTACGGTGTTGGTGGTGAAGACTCAGATGTTGTACCATGGGGTCATATTACATGCGTTAGTAAACTCTTCATGTGTCAAGGTGATATCTAACAACATTACAGGATGGTTCAGTGGCTAATCTCGAGGCCATTTGGGCGAGTAAGTCTATCATTCGTCCCATTTTCACTTTGCCCCTCTTACCGATGATTAGTTCGAAACCTCAAGTTCTACCCGCTCTCTCTCAAGCTCGCCATGGCCAAAGGTGCACCGCTCAACTTCCTTACCACCATTGAGCCACCTTTTAAGGTTACTACTTGCAAAGGTGATGAAAAGCCCTTCACTGAGTTGTCAACCTGGGAGCTTCTGAACCTGAAGCCTACGGCCATTCTCCAGATCCCCACTCGTTTGACGAGTGAATATGCCATCTCCCCCTCTTTCTTGCAGACTGCTCTGCACGATTATCTGATCCAGACTGTCGGAAAGGAATATGTTGATCAGAAGTTTGGCATCACCAAGCCTGCCAAGTTCTTTGTTAGTGCTACGAAGCATTACTCTTGGCCCAAGGGTGGAGGTAAATGAAATAGTCTCGTGTGATACAGCACTGTTGCTAATGATATGCAGCTATCTCTGGTCTTGGGTCCGATAACTTCGTCGACATTGCCGTTGATGAAGAAGCCCGCATGGACATCTCCAGCCTCCGCGCCCATCTCGAGTCCTGCATTGAGGGCGATGACGAATCTCAGTACACACCCGTCTTTGGTGGTGTTGTCATCATCGGATCAACTGAACATGGTGCCTGTGACCCTCTTCGCCAAGTCGTTGAGCTTCGCGAAGAATTCCAAGCTCGCGGCCTATCGTTTGCAATCCATGCCGACGCTGCGTGGGGAGGTTACTTCTCTTCTATGATTGAGCGCAGGATGTTCGCTCCCGTTCCTGGTGGAGACTTGCCGTTTATTCCCAAGTTGGCCATTCAGCCTTATACGAGAGAGCAGCTTGAGTGTCTCCCTTTTGCTGATAGCATCACTATCGATCCTCACAAGTGAGTCCTAAAGGCTCCGATCCTCATCACATTTATTAACCATTGACAGGTCCGGCTACATCAACTACCCTGCCGGTGGTCTTTGTTACCGTGATCAGCGCATGCGCTACCTCATCACCTGGACCAGCCCAATTGTCTATCATCAGGGTGATGATAAGGGAAGTATGGGTGTCTATGGTGTTGAGGGAAGTAAGCCTGGAGCTGCAGCAGTGGCTACATGGTTGACGCACAAGACCCTCGGACTCGAGGTGGACGGATATGGTAGACTCCTTGGAGAAGCCATCTTCACTTGCACCAAGGTTTGTACCACTAAAGCCTTTTATGAAAGATGTACTAAAGTTACAGCTCTACTGCCACTGGGCCACTTTGACCAAGCCAGAAGATGACCTGATCGTCGTACCCCTCATCAGACTGCCCATTGAGCGCAACGGTGGCTCAGCTGAGGATGTTGCAAAAGAAAAGGAACGAATCCGCTCGAAGATCCTTGGAGTCAGCAACGAGGATCTGTTCAAGGATGAAGAGACATGGGAGCTTCTTGAGACTCTCGGTGGTGATCTAATGATCAATGCCTTCGCTTGTAATTTTCGGATCAATGGCAAGCCTAACACCAATATCGTAAGTCACTGCACTCTCATCTTGGCGTTTATGCTTACAAGGTTCAGGTCGAAGCCAATTACCTCAATGAGCGCATATTCCAGCGTTTGTCCTACACCATTGAAGATGACGAGAAACCGATCTCTGATCGTCCCTTGTTCCTCACCTCGTCATCGTTCGGTGAGAAGGCTTATGGCAAGTGCTTGACTAACTTCAAACGACGTCTTGAACTCTCAAACGAGGAGTATTCTGCTCACGGAGATCTGAAGTTCTTGGTCAATGTTACGATGAGCCCTTGGCCTACGGACTCACCATTCCTTGAGAGCTTGGTGACTTCGTTCAGAAAGATCGCAGAGGAAGAGGTCCAGGTAAGTCTCACAGGCCGGAAGATTGTATGAACCGGCACTAAAGCCAATAGCACGTCCTCGCTCGCAACACTGAAACGCCAGACTTTCACGGCTTTGTCGTTCAAGGTCACGACAAGATCTACCTCGTCCACATTCCCATGTTCAACATGGCCGCTCACCGCTGGCAAGTCATCATCACCGCTGAGCTCCCCAGCGAAGTCAAGGAACTCTATCATAAGCTTCGTAAGGAGAATCCAGACAAGTTCTACACCATCGCCAACGTGGAGCCTGAAAAGCTTGGTAATCTCCTTGAGTCCACTGGTGATGTTGAGTTCCGAATGGACGACGGCATTCCAGATGATGGCGCTGAACCTCTGGCCAAGTTCAAGCTTTCCAATATTGACGTTGTCATCAAACGATCCATGTCGCATGATGACTTGGACAAGGAATACCCCAATAGAATGCCCTTCTATCTTTATGGAAGCAATGCCGAGGCTAATATTGACCATGTGCTGAGAACTGCACCCAATGCCCAGCTTAGCGGAGATCGTGTCAAGCTCAATCTCAACCCGGAATTGAGCGATGAGCAGCTTGGCAAGGGTATAGTGGCAGTACTGGAAGACGTCTATGAGAACGCAATTCAGCCGCTGTAAGTTTTCCTCTTCCAACATCGGAGTTATTCAAGCTAAGATTTTGCAGACCCCAAGAGAAGAATGAGAAGAAAAAATCGGTTGTCATAACTGATGCGCCTGGACTGTCGCTTGTTGCTGATCACAAGCATAAGGTCTCGGTGTACAATAACTACGATGAGTTCCTTGGAGGGTCCAAGCCGATCGCAAGTGGTGACTTGAGTCTCACATCCAAGATATTTGCTGATTGGGAATTGGTCAATATGGATTAAACACCACTAGGGCATCAATGCAACTCATGAGAGATCCGTATTAATTCCAAATCATGACTACTCTAATTGAACTACCAAGCGATGCATGTTATAACTGAATGAATGTCGATTATCTCACTTCTTCACAGAGTCAGAACCCATCTCATAGACCGGCTCCTGCTCACGCGCCTCGGGACCAGCCATCTCATACGCCGGCGCAGGTGTGTGAAACGCTGGCGGGGGCGATGGTTGTTGATGCCATCCCCCGGGTGAAGTTGGACCGACACTTGACATAGGTCCACTCATCATCGATATACGAGCATCTGACGGTGCAGGAGATGCCGCCATGCTATGATCAGGATAAGGCTGTGCAGCTGGTTGGTAATGTTGTTGCTGGGGGTATGGGTTCTGGTTCATAGGGGCGGGAGGAGGAGCTTGTTGCTGCGCCATGACTGGTTGAGCTGGTGCTGGGGCAGGTTCGGGCTTGGATTTACGTCTACGCAGCAGGCAGACGACACCAAGACCGATGAGGCCAATGAGAGCGACACCACCGACTACACCGCCGACGATAGCACCGACAGGTGTCGACTTGCTCTTCTTGGTAGGCTCAGGAGCTTCCGAAGTTGTCGTTGTTTCTGCTTGAGTCTCTGTCTCGCTTGCCTGGCTAGCAGAACCGCTATCAGAGTTGATAGCGGTAGCCCTTAGTGACTCTGAAGCGATGCCGTCGCTGAGGGTTGTAGTCTTGAAGTTGGCATTCTTCTGGCCGTCGTATGTGAAGTCGACAGATTGTGGCTTGCCGACGGGTGTGGATGCACAGCGATAGTCGGCAATTCCGCTTGGGAAGGCATACGTGCGGCAGTAAGGCGTATCGGAGTCGGTGCTGCAAGGTTAGTTAGTGTTGAGAATCTGAGACGGCGATAATAGTGTCTCACCATTTAAGATAGAAAGTGTTACTCTGACACACGTCATCGCATGAGCTAGGATTGACGGCTATACTAGACTCAACACAAAGGATGAAGATGTCAGAGCCGCAACCGACAAGACCGCTACGACTAACACCAGCCCATGAACACGGGCGACCATTGCCGCAGGTGACTGCAGCGCCTGCTTGTCCAGACAAGTATCCGCATGTTGCGTCGGGCGCGATAGTGACCACCAGAGGCTCACTCGAAGAGGCTGCTTGCCGTGCTTGAAGCCCGTTGTGGCCGACAAGCATCTCTGCTTCGTGCATGATACCATACGGGGCTTCGGTTATTGCTGCTGGTACATCGCGTACACGATTCCGTTGGGCAGCGCGAGCGACGTCCACTGCGTTAGCTGCCTGGAGCATAGCTCCAAGCAAGAGAGCCTGTGAAGTTGACCGCATGGTGAACCTACAGGCCAAACGTGAGAAAAATAGTCCTGAGAATGGTAAAATAAAAGAGATGCACGAGGAAATAACCAAGCAAAAAGAACTGGACGCGATTGCAGGAAACAATTGTTATGAAGGAGCCAGCGCAGAGCAACAATGCGCCTAAGCAGCCTAAGCTAATGCCCCTAGGCAGATCAAAACGCCACTGAAAGGCCAGAACCAATATTGTGTGACCGGGCTTGCAGGAGCTGAATCCTCCATTCCAAAGGTCACCTCAGCCGCACCCTAAATGGGTGATTGTTAGCAATCTCCGCCTCGGAACGGAGCTAATTGCACTCGGAGAGGACAATTAGACGAGGGCTTGAGGTTCCAAAATAGCGACTGTCGCGATAGATCAGAGGGTTTGATGAGATTTCTGCCCTCGAGGGAAATGCAGGGACCATCACGACGTGGAGAGGGAGTTCAATTGCTTCAAGACGTCGTTTGTAGGACTGGATAAATACCGTTGACCCCACTACTCAATTGACGCAAAGGCCTTGCTTCCAATGAGTTGCACTATGACACCACCAAAAGGGCGCGTTGGACATCTGCGAACCCTTACTCAAGCACAGCCCCTCTGCCATTCCGCATTCGATTTATCTTTATCGCCGACCATCAGTGATCCATCTCAAGCCCAGACCAAATAAAGAAAGCAAAACCGCAGAATGAGACATACGACAACATTGGCGAGCCAGAGACCATCCACAGATTGACCGTCCCTTGCTTATCGTCGCACAGCTTCCCCAAAACAGCACCCCTGCCTCCATACGAGATCTCCTCTGCAGTGTAACACTTCATCCCGACAGCCCAACTCAATCGGGCATGACCTCCCAAGGCCGCTGTTTTACAAACGAAAAAAAAAAGCATGGGCCTTCCGCCGTTTTCATTTCGGCGAATATGCTTAAGACCAGCCCTGAGATGTCTCATTGGCTTGGCGTCGGGAGCTGAAAGATTTCGGCGCTATGATTTGGGACTATTGGGCTTGGCAACTGTCTTGGTTTCACTGCCCCGGAAAATGAGCCTTGTAAGGCTCTCGACGAGAAACAATCGCGGTAACGTTGCGGTAGGTGATGGGTCTTGGTTGGGTTGCTACAGAGAAACCGGGCGAGGAATTGCAGAGCAGGGCTTGTAGCCAAGAAGTGAGGCTCTGTGAAGACCCGAGATCCTGTGATTAGATGGTGCAGAGAGCGGTTCTGTGTTGGTGCTGGTGGTCTCGATGCGCCCATAGTGACCCTTGCCGCTAAATTGAGGGGTCGAAACGCCACGTCTGAGCAAACACATCACAGACCAGACGAGATTCAACAAGTGATTCTTGGCTACTTCAACTTCTCGCTCAACAGCATTGACTACATTGCTGTAAAAAGAACGTAAAAAAAAGTTTCCATTTTTGGCTGACGAATAATTTAAACTTGAAAATCCCACACGACAATGATGGAAGCATCGCTCTCGCAGGTTGGGGTTTGTGCATAACATGCATAATGCTTATGCCAATCATGTACGGAGTAGGGCTTTATGCACAATCAGCTTCTGTCAGCAAATACTAACCTGCGATACGCGCAAGGAACATGATGACATCACAGTCTTTCTCACTGTGTTTGTGTGAGACAGGACATTTGCCAACTTCAATAGACACATATTCACAATAGCCATACTTCTTTTCCATAACATGGCCGTCTTATCCAACTTGCCAGACGAGACCCTCCACAGAGTCCTCGAGTTCGTCACAAATGACCGCGAGTCGCTAGAAAACGTCAGCGTCGTCAACAGGCGCCTCAACAAAATCGTCTTTCCTCTCCTCGTGCGCCAATGGAACAACAGCCAAGAATGTCTTGAGCCGTCAATCGGGAGACTTGCTCTTCATCTTCTCCGAAATCCTAATCTTCGACGGCACGTGAAACGGCTGGACCTTGGATACCTTCGGCCTTTGTACAATCATGATCCCGATCCCGATTCGGTCGACTTGAGCCCTGAGAGTCTAGCTGCTCTCGTAGGCGCTGCTCATAAGGATCCTCCTGAGAGTCTAGCTGCTCTCGCAGACGCTACTGAGAAGGATCTTCAAGTATCAAAGTTGCTCCCAGCTCACGTATACCATCGCATACGCCTTGGTTGCGTGGATGCAATCGCCGTGTTGATCTTGACTTGGTGTACAAGATTGACCCATCTGAACATCACAGTACCACCTTTTAGTCCTTGTTCTCGCGAACATTTCATGCCTCTGCTTTACGTGAAGGAGGCTGTTTGTCGATTGCTTGATGGACCGGCTGAAATGGTACCACAGTTGCCCCTTGACCAAGTTCGTCATGTTACCTTGCAACCCAGCGACAGCTGGGAAGTCTACGACATGGCGTATGCTAGATCATTCCTGCACCTTCCTTGTATTCAGACGCTCTGTGCCTATGGTTTAGTTGATGATCTGGATAACCCTCTCCCCCTAACGTATCTTCATGATTACGTGCCTCCTTTTCCGGTTTCGACATCCCCAATCACAGAGTTAACCATAGTGGGAGGGTTATTACGATCTGGCGTCCCAGATTTCATCACTGCATGTCGGGCCCTCACAAAACTCAGCGTTAGTGTCGACCATAGGCTGGAAATGTACGGCTTTCCAGACCAGAAAGAGCTAGCGGGGGCCCTCTTGAAACACAAAGATTCTCTAGAAGACCTGGACCTCGACATTAGTATGCTACAGTTCCCTAGCCTAGACCCGGTTTTGGAGGAGGTGTATCCACAATTGTCACGCATCCAGACTCTTACAGTCCATATTGCGGACTTGTTCGAAGGTTCCCGGTCCGATGAAGTTGAGAATTGTACCAAGATCGTCCTTGATCGGATACCTCAAGGTATCCAAGTTCTCAAGCTTCGTACCCATATGTTCATGGAGAGCTGGGTTAGTCATAGCAAGGATGTTGAGGGGTTCCTTGAGCCATACCTGGAGGGTATTATAGAGCTACTTGAAGAAGCTGGACCACAGAGGCGGTTTAGCAAGTTACGAGTCCTGGGTCTCTCGAAGGCATTTATGGATGACCCGATTATGTTTCATATCAAGAGGATCAAAGAAATGGCTAGGTTGAGAGGGGTCAACGCTTTGTTTGATGGTTGAACAATCGCCAGTACTCTAGAGAAATGTCAGTAATTTGAGATGACAATGCCTACATATCACCTACTGTCTCTGCCACCTGTGCTCATCAATCTCGGAAAAATGCTAGTTTTGCAGGTACATCCGTTTCGGTTTAATATGATACTCGATGCCGCGATCTTGTTCAGTGAGTACTTGCTGCGCTGGACACGCGTCTTGGCTGCATCTGTGAGCAACCCTGAATTTCTCATTCGTCTGGCAATGGTGCCACGTATAGAGCAGCGACCCGCAAGTTTGACAATGTCGTCCAATAGCATGCCCACAGTCAGAAGGATGTAACTCAGCTCGGCGCCATACTCTGCACGACCTTTGGGGTCAGGTCACCTATGTGCGGGATTTGTTCTTCTTCAAAGCGCCTAATTTCTGCAAAGTGATGAAATTGGTTGACCCTGCCCCCGTACTGTAATATAATTTCCCATGGCTGTAAGTATTGCCTATCGGGCTGATACTTATCATTCCAACTCCTCATTCTTATGGCCAAAATAAGGGCCTCTTATCTTCCGTGACCCATCCACTTGCAGCTAAAGTTATCATGGCAGAACGCAAAACCCTCGTTCCACACAGCAGTCTTTGTAATATCTGCAGGGACGTGGACTTCCATGGCGTGTTCACAGGCCGCGATTCCGCCAATTATCCTGATGGCTTCAACCCGTACCGCGCAGATCTCGACTCCCAGAAACAGGTCCCGAGAACCTGGAAGCACATCCGAATGCATGCAAAGTGCTGTGCCTTTTGCATGTTGACTTTCCATCAGATACAGACATTTCGGATGATAACGCGCACCTTGAACCGTCTACGCGTACCCGACCTTTTCCCAGATAGCGAAGATGGAATGATGGTTACGGCAGTCGAGATAGGAACAGTCATGTTTGATAGCGGGTTTACACAGTGTATTGGCTTCCATAACGTTACATATCGACAGCCCAGCCATGCATCCCTGATGATTCGTGGTCTTCAGCTATGTGCTCCGGATCGCTCTCATACTGCAGCTTGGGAGCGCGCACGTCAAGTCAAGAAAAAGGCTGAGTCGCGTTCGGGACTTCAAGCAAACAAGGAACTTAATATAGAATTTGGGAGCTGTTTCGGCGGGCGACACGTCGGCGCGGATATCGACTTTGAACTCTGTAAAACCTGGCTAAGCCTTTGCAGTGAGCAGCACAAGGAATGTAGGGAGTATAAACCAGTAGGCAAGATAACTCGCCCAAAAAGGCTTATTGATGTTCAAAGGAACTGTATTGTCTCTGTATCCTCTCCACACGATGGCTACGCTGCCTTGAGCTATGTCTGGGGTGATGGTACACCTGGTACACAGCTGAAGACCTCGAACGAGCAGGAGCTCCGACAACCAGGGAGTCTCCGCTCCGGGTATAACCCTGGGTGACACCATTACGGATACCATGAAGTTCTGTCGTCAGATCGATCTACGCTTCTTGTGGGTCGATCAATTTTGCATCCCCCAAAAACGGGGCTCAATCGACCCTGAGATTCACCACATGGCATCAATCTACTCCGGAGCAACTTGTACTTTGGTCGCCTTGAGTGGCACTACCTTTGCCGACCCCCTCCCAGGAGTTCGACCAGGTACAAGAAATCCTGAGCCACAGCACCAGGCTACTATAAATGGTTTGAGTCTCATGACATGCTACCCATCACTCTTCACAGAAATCGAGAGCTCAGTCTGGTTCAGTCGCGGCTGGACCTTTCAAGAAGCAGCATTCTCAAGACGAATCCTTTTCTTCACGGCATCACAGACTTTCTTCCTATGTCGTGAGACGATGTACTGCGAGGAAAGTGTCTGGGAAGTACCAGGAGGTAGTTCTATGGCAGCTTCAGCAAACACGGAAACAATAGAGGCTGGGAGAATAAAGGATCTAATGCTCCTCCGTTCCAATGGATCGTACCCAGAGGGGGGCTATTACAGGATTGTGGAGGAGTACACCAAGCGGACCCTGGGTCATCCTGAGGACATCCTCAATGCTTGGGCTGCCGCGGTCCAGTGGATGGAGGAAGACAAGAAGTGGGGATCAACATGCAGTTTCGGTCTTCCTTTGGACCAGTTTGGATTTGCGCCGGGTTGGCAACCACTTCATGGCCATAACCCTGATCCTAACAGCCAACGAGCCGACTTCCCCAGTTGGAGCTGGTCTAGCTACCAGGGTCTAGTCGAGTGGTGTCTTGAAGTCCCTTCTAGTACGCGGACCTCTGGCGGGGCTCGAGAGAGCGGCTGGGGTAGGTCTGGCATCATCCAGGAGACAGATATCGACATCATGTTGCGTGAAAGATACAATAAATATCTTTCGCCAGTGCATATATCCCAGAGCCCCTTCGCGCCGCCAAATCCCATCCTGGAGTTCCAAACCTCAGCTGCTCATATCACTGTCGCCAGAAAGCCCGACGGCAGGATTGGGCTACCAAACTTTGATATGATAGGGAACGACGGATATTCGATTGGAAGCCTGCAATGTGATCCTGGCTGGCGTGGAAAACAACCAGATAAGCTGGAGTTCATCGTCTTTGCCACTGCCAAACTGACAGATCCCGAGCCACCGCAGTATTCCGGATATGCCGGCGGTTGTGGAACGAGCCGATATAACGCAAAGATGAGCGGTCGTTTGTTTTCCGATCAGCATAGCTATGACGCTGCTGTCTCTCGGTGGCAAGACTTATGCTCGAGGGGCCGATTTGTTCTCGATGTAATGTGTATCTCCAGAGAAGATGATGGACTCGCCCGAAGGGTTCGGGTTAGCCATGGTATATCCTTGGATCAGTGGCTGAAGCTAGAGCCCGAGGAAGTGTTAATCAGACTTGGATGATCACATAGCGAAGCCAGGGGAGGAAAGAAAATTTAGGACCTTGACCCCAAGCGGTAAAAATGTTTAGGCAAATCTAGCATAAGCTGAGGTGGCTCTTTACTTGGTTTATTTTGATATCCTTTTTCCAGGTCTTGACTTTTCTTTCGGGGGGGTTACAGCGACATCCACAGTTACGCGGATCATGCATCGTCTTGTCCTGATTCGCCAAGGGCATACGTAGTCTAATAATGGATCTTTCACTCCAAACCTCGTTCAGCCAGCGAACCACGATTCTAGAAAACCCCCAGTGAAAGAGAATTACCTGATCAAAGTATCACTGCAACCTTGGTGGGTCTGTTGGTTGGGTCTCTCGCTGTGCCCGCGACATGCATCGGATTACGTTACTCAACGAGGCAGATTATATGATTGCTCATGAGGTGTTTTCCTTTATTCCTGCCTATCCGGTGCCGAACCCCGAGAATCACCTGACAGTTCACGGCTTTATTGCTCTCCGTTCTCAAGCGAATAACTTGCTCCAAATCACAGACACTCAACGACCATCTGCTATTTCTTACCGTTAAAAGGACGCATTACATCATGACGACGCCTACTCAGGAGCCACACGAGGCATTGGTATAGAGATAATGTGCCATGCACTGCGCTGAATGAATCTGACCTTTCTGAATAGGCCGCCGATACATTTGACGACAGCGACTCGACTTTCTCAGGCGTAAGTTCAGCAGCGAGTCTCCCGATGGCGCCAAGCAGTATGGGTGATAATATACCGAGAGTCAAAGCTAAACAGCCACAGGCCGACTCAGAAAGCCTGGAGTCACTTCGATCAAGCGTCTTGCGCTTCCAGGAAGAAAATGGAAGAACCTACCATGCCATGAGTTCCGGAAGCGAGTTGTTCCTATCTACCACGTCTCTTTCATGACTAACATGCGATCCAGGATACAATTTTCCCAACGACGCGTCTGAAAGTGACCGTTTGGGTAGGTTTATCAGCAGGCCTTAGCCTATGTTACGTACTGAGTGTTGGTGAAGATCTTCAGCATAATCTCTGGCTACTCACCCTTCATGGAGAGCTCGGGCTCAGCCCAAAGATCACGGAGCCTGCCAAGAGGGTCATGGATGTTGGAACCGGAACTGGTATTTGGGCTATCGAATATGGTACGAGAGGCAATATGTGAACTGATTTATTCACTAACCTTCTTATCCAGCGGATCTTCACCCCGAAGCGCAGGTATCATTCCTTTTTATTCTCTAACAAGATTCTCTTCACTGACCGCTTCAGGTCATTGGTGTAGACCTTAGCCCTATCCAACCTTCATTGTATAGCTCAACCTCACTCTCAGGCCTCATGTAGCTAAACTGTTCCTTAGGGTCCCACCGAACTGCGCCTTTGAAATCGACGATCTCGAAAAAGAATGGATGTGGACAGAACCATTCGACTTTATCTTCTGTCGCGTCATGACAGGATCCTTCGCCGATATGGAGAAATTCGTCCAAAATGCCTATGCGTAGGTCAAACTTTATCCAGTCACCACTCTTCTCTTAATGTGCTATAGTAATCTTGAACCCGGCGGCTACCTTGAAATGCAAGACCTAACTTACCCCATCGCCTGTGATGATGGAACCCTGCCCCCAGACTGCGAGGTTCTCCGCTCCGGTCTTCTCAGCATCGAAGCCAGCGCCAAAGCAGGACGAGCCATTAATCTTGCACCTAAGTATAAGACCTTCCTTGAGAAGGCTGGTTTTGTTGACGTGGTGGAGAAGCAGTTCAAGTGGCCTATTAACGAGTGGCCCAAGGACAAACACTACAAGGAACTGGGCAGGTGGTCTTATGCCAATATCAATAATGGACTGGAGGGTCTATTGCTTGGATTGTTTACGAGATTCTTGGGCTGGAGTGCGGATGAGGTCCGCGTGTTCTGCAGTGCTATGAGAAAGCAGCTGCGCGATCGAAGTATCCATGCTTATATCCCGGTGTAAGTCCCTCTCTCTATTGGATCCGACCAAGACCTTCTTCTGACGTGGGCAATTATAGCTACGTGGTTTACGGAAGAAAACCATTAGAAGAGCTTGCAAGTAAAGCTTAGGAACATCACCCACGTCTTCACCATATGTAGAACGCTCTGCGTTCCATTTTCTTCTCCAGCGATAGTTGAAATTGTATTTCTCGTTACCATAAGTTTTCGTTCCTCTGAATCCTGTCAAAGTCCAGGCAATGCGTTACATAAAGACATTCGAAGCTTTTCCAGCGTAACCTCACCATCCCGAGCATCCGGCTAGTCCAGGTTACCCAGCTTCCTCGAGAAATCGATGGTCTCCGTAATTCCCTTCTCAAGGCTGATCCATTCCCTTCCAGCCCACTTTTGCAGCAGCTCAGGTGCAATGTCATTCTCGATCTTGTAGCTCAGAACAGGGTCTCCAGGAATAAAGTCGTCTTCAAAGTCTTCTTCGGGATATGCTTTGCGCATGATGGCCAAAGCGTTGTTCCAGTTGAAAGACTCGGCTAGGGCTGGAATACGAGCGCCTTTGACATCTAGGTCAATAGCTGCTGCGACGTACATGACAGCCGCGTCGGAGACATGAGTATAATAGACTATCTGGTCAGTATTTCTGAGACTCTCAATTCATTTATTTGCCAACATACCCGTTGTGTTCTCCTTGAGAGCATCGATCTTGCCAAGGTATAGCTGCTGCAAGAGCTGAGTAGGCATTGGCCCATAGTGTCTCGCGTCCAGAGGATCGCCCAAAATCCAACAAGGGCTAACGACATTGACTTCCCATGGAACATTCTCGTCTTTAGCAAACTTCCATACCGCCTTCTCGGCTTCAACTCTGGCCCCCAGGTACACTGGAAGAATACGGCTCAACTCATACGGCGGCGGCGCCTGCGCGGCTTTGACCAGATCATCGTTCCATGTGTCCTGTCCAACAGTTTTTGTCTCTCCAGGCTTGGGCCAGACTGATGACCATAGCCCACCTGCCATCACAAATCGCTTGACTGACGCTTCCTTGGCAGCAGATCGGCACACGGTCAAGGCAGCCTCGATAGCTGATGCGAACCCGACATTCGGATCTGGCGTATAATCGCCGACATTGCCGATATGGATAATAGCCGAGACACCTTTCACCGCCTCATCGAAATCTCCGGGCTTTGATGTGTTGGCGACAACCAATTCCACTTTTCCTTCGTCTGCGTGCGGCTTCACGGCTGGGTGCTCGAGTAGCCACTTGCTGTATGAGAGATCTCTCACTGTCCCGCGCACTTTGAAACCCTGCTTCAGAAGCTCTATGACCACATGGCTGCCGGTGTAACAATTCGCTCCCGTCACGAGGACCCATGAGCCTCTGGGGATAGCCGTTGGTAAATTGCTCATGTTGATTGATGCTGTTCAGAACGAGCTCCCTTGATTGTATGTGAGCAAAGGGCTGAGAGGTTGCCAGATAGGATAGATGACGGTCGCGAGAGCCAAGATATGTATAATCTGATCAATGTCGGGATCGAATCGAGGAATAAGATGAAGATGAGACGATATATGGAGCATCGATCCCCGCCTTCTTAGCGTGAACCCGGAATTTTCCAGCTTCCGCTATCGCTAGCTTGCGGTGAGCCTGAAATCTAAATGAAGCGATCGGTTCCGGTTCATTAGACCGGGACTAAAGATTTTAGCGATGATGGATGCGGATGACGGAATCGTGGGCCGCAACTTGAGCTAACAGTCATATCTATATTTTGCTAAATGGACTAAGAACATGAGTAATCTCTAATACGCCCTTGCTATAGATTCCTCCCTTGTGCTTGCTGATAACAACATTTCTTTCTGACTCTGTCTGGGTTGAATCATTAGCTCAAAGTTCACGATAAAATCGATTGGCGTCAAGGATTATTATGATCGGCTAGCTAGCTTCGTTTTAGTATCGTGTTGTGGCCACTCAGGATCCAAGTTCCGCTACCCGACTCCCCGGGTCATCAATCCCGGAAGCTTGGACTCATAAATAATAGGCTGATGCTCTCGGAAAATCTCGTTCCAGTGGGTTACTGGATGCAATGGTTCGTTGTGACAAATGCTTTCCAGGATCTTGTAAGCTCGGTTAGCAGCTTGCGCGTGTTACGGAGCTTCGGGCTATTATTCGGGTAATTTGACGGCCTGACTCATCCGGGTACAGGTCTGTGGAGAAGATGATCCAGGGTAGTTTATGGGATAACTTACAAGGAAATAATGCTGCCAGAACGCTTTCTATATGGCCAAGTGTTATTTTTATTCCCTCACTCTCGATTAAGAATTCTAGTCATCTAGCTCGAGGGAACAACGGCCTTCACAACTATGGCTATGTCGCCCTACCAAAACTTTCGTCAACGTCGGAACAGCATTTTTATCGAACCAGAAAGTCCAGCGGGGCAACAACCAACTATAATTGATACAAATGGATCAACGCTATACGAAACGTTCCGTTTTCCCCTCCGCACGGCTATTATTGAGCATGATGATACGACAGCTTTGAAGAAGTATTTGGGAAACGCGCCTTGGGCCATTAAGAGAGGTCATCCTCTTGGAATGGGCTCTGATCCGTTCATCGTCGCAGCGACACATGGGAGTCTCCATTCACTTAGAATACTCTTAGATCACTACACACACTTCATGAAACCCAGTGGAAGAACTGATCTTGATGGTCGTTGCTACGATGTGCTGAATACAGCAGCTCGTTGTGGTCAACTTGAGGTAGTCAAGGTGCTGCTAGACCACCCTCTGCTTCAAATTGATCTTCACCATAACTATCATGGGTTCACTCCTATCATGGCAGCTGCCGACATATTTGACTGGGCTGCCGACGCCTTTGACTTGGCTGTAGATACCTTTGACTGGAGAAACAACCTCGATGGAAAAGAGGCAGTCATTAACCTTTTGCTTGACCGGGGTGCCCATGCTTCTGACGCAGACTACATGTGGGATTTCGCGATAATCCTGTCACTGGCGAGCCTAAGGACAAACGGATACCGACATTCATGGCTTTGAACCTTGCTGCAGAGTGGGCTGGACCTGACCTGATCCGGCGGCTCATCCTGAGTGGCGCTGATCCCAACATCAAGATTATGGAGAATAAGGATGACAGAGTTCGCACTGATATAACGATCATCTCCACCGCAAGTCGATGTGCGAACGTTGATGCTCTTAAAGTCCTGCTTGGTTGTGCAGGCAAGGTTGGTGATATGGCAGACGCAGTATCAAATCGTGATAGCTGGGGAAGCATGCCGCTTCACTGGGCCTGCCAAGTCTCAACAGAAGAAAATCCTCGCGAGATGACTACAGAAGTCAAGGAGGAGAAACTGCAACGAATCATGACTACTGTTGACCTGCTACTGGGCTGCAACCCAGAGACGATCAATACACAGGACATGTACGGGAACACTCCCCTACACTATGCAGCCAAGACTTACAGCAACTGCGGAAGAAAGTACACGGCGATATATCAGCTCCTATGTGATAGGGGCGCTGATGCGAGTATTCTCAACAAAAAGAGTGAAACAGCGCTCCATTGCTTATGTCACGACAATGGAGGATGGCCCATCGATACAGCAGCGATAGAAATTCTACTCGGGCATGGCGCAATAGTCATGGGTACAGAGGATAACGGCAATACGCCACTGCACTTGGTTGTCAAGAACCTAGAGAATCTCGATGCCATCGTGTTTCTTCTTGATCATGGTGCAGACATATGTGCCAAGAACCTGAAAGGAAACACGCCACTACATGAGGCAGCGAGCGGAATGTTCTGGCCTGGAGTAATCGAAGAAAAGTACAAATCTATGGGAGAAATACTTCGAAGGCTTCAAGGTGATGAGGGAAGTCTGATGGATGAGCTGAATGCAGAGGGAAAGTCTCCTTGGCAGATTCAGAATGAAAGAAGAAAGGACTTCTGGGAGAAAATAGACGACATTGAGAACGAATGGAGGCGCTGGGAATTATAAGTCAGGAGAAGTGAGAAGGAGGCGAGAAGTTGGCTCGGTATACACAAATGAGGGGTAATACTCACACTGCAAACCAAGGCCCTCCCAGCCAGGCGAATGGTCAGGGCACAGTAGCTGGCGAGTTTGAGCCTTTCAAGAACCCAGTAGGTTTAGTAATACTGGCCCTGGCTCTCAGCTAGCCACTATGCACTGATGCTGCTGACAAAGCCTCGCAATGGTGGCCGTTTATTATGGACGTTTTGCTATCTTGGCCTACTGCTCAGATGACTGGCACTAGGCAGCAGGTCAGCAGCCGCTGCATGATGCTCGCCTCACTTTGGAGACTGGCCAATTAGTTATGCCGCCAAGACCATTACGCGCCCTCGATTTTTGTGGTTGGAATTGCGGATCCTCGGGGAGCAAGAAAACACCGGACCTTGATTTAGGGTGTCAAAATATACTTATCAAAAGCCCCCTAAACTTAGGCTAAATCTAAATATTTTTATTAATTTACCTAAATATTTTTATTGCTTAGGGTCAAGGTTTTGTGTTTTCTTTCCTCCCCTAGCGGATGTCGTACATAGCCCACAGTCTCATTTCCTCACATATCACCCAACTTATCGTTTTCGATTTTGACGATGTCCGGGGACAATGCTACGTTTCAATCGGAGGAATACACCGTTGGATGGGTTTGCGCCCTTCCACTAGAGATGGCTGCTGCCAGAGGGATGCTCGACAAGATTCACCCCAAGCTGGCTCAGCAGGACCCCGACGACCACAACAGCTATATCCTGGGAGAAATCCAAGGCCACAAAATTGCGATTGCGTGCCTTCCGGCTGGCATATATGGAATCAATCCCGCAGCTACAGTCGCCAAGGACCTACTTCGAACCTTCAAATCCATCCGTTTTGGCTTGTTGGTTGGCATTGGAGGTGGAGCTCCATCATCACAGCATGATATCCGATTGGGCGATGTGGTGATCAGCCAGCCCTCAGGAACCTCCGGAGGAGTCGTACAACATGATCGGGGCAAGATATTGCCAGAAGGCAAGTTTCAGCGTACTGGCTCGCAGTACACGCCTCCCCAAATCTTACTATCGGCGTTGTCTTGCCTGCAAGCTACCCATATGACCGAGGAAAGTCGAGTTCCCGAGTTCCTATCTCAGCTGAACGCGAAGACTTCCAAGAGGATGAAAGGAAAATTCACCTACCCAGGTATATTGAACGATCGGTTTTATCAAGCAGTGTACGATCATGTCGATCAGGGAAACGCAACATGTGCCCAATGCGACGAGTCCAAGATAATCAATAGACAGGATCGTGGTGACACCGATCCATACTTCCACTATGGCATCATAGCCTCGGGGAATCAGGTCATAAAGGAAGGAAAGACGCGTGAGCGTCTGAGTCAAGAATACGGTGCCTTGTGCTTTGAAATGGAAGCTGCAGGCCTGTACAACTTTCCATGTCTTGTTGTTCGGGGCATCTGCGATTATGCCGATTCGCATAAGAACAAGAACTGGCAAGAATATGCTGCTGCGACGGCGGCAGCTTTTGCGAAAGAGCTGCTGTTATTTATACCACCAAACCAGGTTCTACAAGAAAAGAAGCTTATGTCAGAACTGGTGTCGAGTAAGTAAATTTCTGGTTTCTTGTTTGTGCTGCTGAAACAGCTATGAGTCTGTGACCCACGCCCGAGCTTGACGTACTTGGGGCACGCAAATAACATATCCCAAGATCATGCTACCTGTCAAGTTTTGCTAACCTATGTTAGTTGCCAAGGATCAACTAGAAACCACGGCGCAGAGCCTGAACGAACAAAAGCATATCAGGTATACAGCCTATTGCTACGCACGGACGGTCGTTAACTGGGAATAGGAAAATCCTAGACGATCATCCCTTGGACCTCCACATAGTTCATAGCGCACGCTGCAATAGCGAAGACGTCAAAAAGAGTCCAAGGTGCGAACCTGGCACACGAGCTCGTATCCTTGAGCTCATCCAAAACTGGGCAGACCAGGACTCAGGCCCACCAATACTTTGGCTTATTGGTCCTGCCGGGACTGGTAAGTCTACTCTTACCAGGAGTGTAATTGACTCTCTGGAGAGAAACGAGAGACTGGTTGCTGGATACATGTTTAAAAGGGGAGAACAGGACCGGAATGACACTAACCGGCTATTCACTACACTTGCGACGCAATTGGCAGATACTGTTTCCCTCTTTAAAGAGAGTCTTCGGAAATCACTTGAAGGTCTCGATAAGGATGCAGTAGACAAGAGTAGCCTCGAAAGTCAGTTCCAGAAGCTATTATGGGAGCCCTTGGAGACCTTGAAACCCACAGAGGCAAATCATTTGCCAAAGATAATCATCATTGACGCTCTAGATGAGTGTGGGAGGCCCGAGAATCTCACAAGGCTTTTGGGGCTTTTTTCGAAGCTTTGCACTAGCTCTAAGCTTCACCTGCGTGTATTAATTACCAGCAGGTATGCACCTGAGATTGTCGAAGCTTTCGAGCCTCCCTTGCAGAGCAAGACAGTCCATACTGTAGAGCTCCACCGAGAATTCTTAGGCGATACCACTTTGGACGTTCGCAACTTTTTAGAAGTGAGGTTTGCGGATATTAAGTATAAAAGGAAGGTACAAAAAGACCCATGGCCAACAATGGAAGACCTTGATCGACTTGTAGAACTTTCTACCACGCCTGAACCCTTGTTCATCTACGCCGCAACTTTATGTCGATTCGTTTCAGATAAGAATAGGAGTCCGATCCAACAGCTAATCCTGTGGTTGGAACAAGGGAGCAATTCGCAACTGCAACAGATATACAGTCCTCTTCTTGACCAAGCATTCTTAGGTTTTGATGAAGACGAGTTTCGTCAGAAGTTACGATTTCTCGGTACCATTGTACTTCTGGTCAGGCCACTCTCAGCAAAGTCTCTTACCCTTCTACTTGGCACGGATCTGGATGATATTAGCTGGTGGGTTCCAAGGCTCTATGCAGTGTTGCATGTACCTCCCGAGCTCTACCAACCTATACAGCTTCTTCACAAGTCATTTTTCGACTTCCTCTCCAGCGACGAAGGTTCAGGCCGTCACAAGTACCAGATCAATAAAGGAGAGATACATGCCAATCTTGCAGAGGCCTGCATCCAATGTATGGAAGCAAATCTCAAATATGATATGTGCGAAATTAAGAATCCAGAGACAACCAAATACGAGATCGATGCGAAGTTAATACAGAGTGGCATCCCTCCTGAACTCGAGTATGCTTGCAACTACTGGTTCTTACACCTGAAACGCAGTGATCGATCGCTGAGTTCCTTTACGTACACATTTCTCTTCGACCATCTCCTACACTGGGTAGAGGTGCTATCGCTCTTAGGGAGACTGGCAGATGGTGTGAATACGTTAAGGGAATTATTAGAGATGAGTCAGGTATAACAGGCAGTCAACGTTATAACACGTCCCTGAGCTGACTTTGCAGACATGCAGTGATCTACGCCAGGACTTTGCCCCTTTCGTCCGAGATTCAATTAGAGTAATCGCTGCGTTTAACACGATTATAGAGCTTGCTCCTCTTTCAGCTTTATGGATCTTCAATCTTCATCTCTCTCGCTAGAAGCATAGGGCGTCGAATGATTTGGCAGTAGCGCATACCTAGGACTGGAGATACAAGGTATTGAGGTCCACTTGAGCGCACGTATCCAAGTGATTCAGAACGCTGATCGAGCCATGTGCTTACATATCTTTTCACAAAATGGTCATTTATTGGCATATGCAGTACACAATGGTTTCTGCGAATATGAGTTTCATCTACGTAACGTCATTACCGGTACCCATTTATGCGCTTTATCATTCACTGAGAGCAGGATCGAAGCAATGGCCTTCTCAGCCGACAGTGACCACCTCTTATGGGTGCCTCCACAGTACAGGCCGCTTGATGGAAGCGTCAAATGTTGGGTCAGTGGGAACTCTGCAACGATCTTTATCGGTTCCGTCTCAGGGCATGTCATTAAATTTCAAAGTGTGTGAGTCCTTATTGGGGATACGTAGAGCTGCCTGCTCTAGCTAGTGCTTTAATTGGGCTTTGTGGCATAGACCGACCAACTGTTTCACTATTAATACAATACTTCGCTGCAGGGTCAGATACTTACATTGGCCAGTATGAATGAATGTTGACATTCTTAATATCCTTTCGCACATCTGTCAGGAAAACCTCGACTTCCTCTTTACTCCAGCCAAGTCCACCTTGACCATCAGGACGCGTAAATACAGCTAGACTCAAAGCTGCCAGAGCATCCAACGTGTTCTGTTGGGCCCAGGTACCTTCGCTAGTGTTAGGAAAACACCAAGAAATAAAGCGGCGATGAACTAACCAATCTGCTTATGTTTGGGATCCTTGGGCCATCGATTCAAAGGCCACTTGCGCTTCACAATGTTTACATCTACAAAGCCCGCTTCCTCAAGTTGATCTTTGTACTTCAGCGCACTATCCATGGGACGGCCATTCTTAGTAAAGATATCGTGTAGAAGTTCTGACCACTTAGATAATGCCGAGTCCTTTGTGAGGGTATCATCGTCGGAGAGGAGAGGGTAGATGATGTCGATCATTTCTATTCTGCCTCCAGGATTGAGATTCCTGTTGATAGGTTTTAGACAATATCCTCAGGAGTAGGGACAGGAGGATGATGTACTTGTAGCTTTCGCTGAAGAACTTGGGCCAGTCTAGGATGGAGCCTGTGAGAAAGCGAGCAAAGACAAAGTCAAACTTGTTGGAGTAGTCCCATGACTCTTCTAGATCATCTACGTAGAAGGAGGCGTTGGGTGGAATGCTTTGAGATGTCAGTAAGCCCCATTACCACGAGAATGAATACATACGCTGAAGGCTGAATCGGACTCAAGTCGACGCCAATGACCTGAAAAGTTAGCAGTAGTCTTCTAAGTCATCTTCGTAAAGCTCACCTCGCACTCGGGATGCTCATCAGCTGTCCAGGTTGTCAGCGTTATGGTCATCGTAGTGTAGCTTGCATTACTCACCAAACTCGATGGCCCAGATTCCAGTGCCACAGCCCGCATCGAAAACGCGGTTCAGCGTCTTGGGCAGGGGAGCTGCGTGCAGTCTTTCGTCGAAAGTGAGCAGAAAGAGATGATGCTGAAGATCTGAGGGATTATCAATGGACGGGGGGGGGGGGGGGGTGGTATCATGGTGTACCTAGTCGTTCGTTCTCAATCTTTATCAGGTTAGTAGCAATTCCTATGATAAGTGACAAAGGCTTACCTCGTCATTTGGAAGTGCATAGGCTGTGTCAATTAGTTCAACTTCTTGTCACATCTGTTGCACATCCTCATATCTCACCTCCGTCCTTATAAGCATGATACGTCCTGCCATTCTCCTCACGGTATCTCAAAATACTTGATCTTAATGACGTAGTATCGCTAGCATTGTCCTTTTACTCGTTAGCTACTGCGATCGCCCTCGAAACATCCACTTACGTCTCCAATGGCGGAGTCAGCATCAGTGTCGTCCTGAGCTGCCTGTCCAATCGGTTAGTCGCATGCAATAAGTCTTCAGCCACAGTAGATGCATACATGCTCATCGACAGCAAGGGGTTCTTCGTCCGCGCACATCGTCAAGGATTCGATTTACTGTTTGACGTGACGTGACATTAGATTGAAATAGCGGTCGGCACGAGTGGGGTTTGGAGACGGATGATCTGTCAACAGTCACGTGTGATAAGAATTTCATTCTAGTCTGTATCGTGATACTATCAAGACTAGCATGATAGCGGGATAGCGGCTAGATCAGAACCAGAAGGGGGAGGAGGAAAACCCAGGACCTTGACCCTAAGGGATAAAGATATTTAGGTAAATCTAGCATAAGCTTAGGGAACTCTCTACTAAGTTTATTTTACACCTTATTTTAATAATCCAGTATTTTCTTGCTCCTTGAGGCCCGATAACATCAACACTAGCGTTATAGTGGTTAGATCAGAACATCAACATCCCTGTCGATATCCAAGGCAAAGAGCGGGGTTTTGAGTGATATTGCCAGAACCAACACGCAAATCAACGACCAACAAACCAATCACTACCCAGTGTCTGTGCCCAGCATGTCTCACGCCGAGAAAACGCAATACGATTCGTTCGCACCCAAGTATGCTTCTGTGGAGGAGTTGCCCTGTTCCAAACTTGAGGGCCAGCTTGTGAAGAATGCTCTGGGGGATTGTACGGGTTTGAAGGTGCTAGATCTTGGTGGAGGAAGTGGACTTCATGCCCGAAGAGCGATTGATGCTGGGGCTAGTGTTGTTGATGTCGTTGATATTTCACCCGAGATGATGAAAGCTGGTGAGGAGATTGAGAAGAGTCTCGGGCGAAAGGATCGAATTCGTTGGTTCGAGGCTGATGTCACCAAACCCGTCACGGAGCAAGTCAAGTTGGAAGACGGTTACGATATTGTCATGGCCAATTGGGTTTTCGATCATGCTTCCTCTGTCTCAGATCTGAGAAGCATGTATGAAAATGTCGTCAAGAACCTGAAGCCTGGGGGCAAGTTCATCGGCGTGAGGTCAAAGAGCATCCGCGCCGAGTACATGAGCCAGGGCAAATACGGTGTCACCTTCACGGATGTCACTGAGATCCCGGGCGGCTTGAGATACCAAGTCAATTGCGTGACCGAGCCGCCGTTCTCATTTGAGGCTACTTCAATGGAATCGACTTTCTCGCTTTCTGATGACATCGGAAAGGAACTCGGACTGGTTGAGATACATGTTGCCCCGGCCGAAGAGACGGAGCTTGTCAAAAACGACCACGAGTTTTGGGAGGAGTATCTCAACGATCCCAACTTTGTCGTCGTAGTGGCTAAGAAAGCGTAGAGCGTGTTTCGATATGGTTATCCTAGTTCACAATCAAGAGGATGCAACAAATCTTAGGACCTATATCTTAAATGACAAAAAGTCTTAGGTAAACTTAATAAACCTGGGTAAACTAAACTTAGGTAAACTTAATAAGCTTGAGTAAACTTGGCATAATTTAGTATAGAATCAGAAGATCTTAGACCAAGTATCTTCAGTGCCTCAATTTAATGTCAGAAGTCTTGCACCCTAGACCAATACCTACTCATTGTTCCCCATGTAAGGAAATGTTATCCGTTCTCCTTTTTCCACGATAGCCTGCAAATATAACACAATTAACTCTTCAATTCCTTCCTTCCTAGCCTCCTCGACCCAATCGTCCAAGTCCAGTTCTCGGGAATCGTTTCCATATGTCCCTTGCATGTATGAGGCGAACTCTTTTGGCGGTACCTTGACGCCACTCGAGTAATGCTTGAAAGCCACGCCCGAGTGCGTTCCTTGTGAGGACACAACAAAATCGGCAAAAGAGTCGGCGACATCCGTGACAGGGAGGAAGTCAAAGTAACCGCCGACATTCAGGCTAGATACACGCGGTACAGCATTGATAAGCTTGGAATATCGAAGCAAGGCATTGAGTGCGTCTTCGATAGAGGCCTCATCACCTACAATGGCGCAATGCCGATGGATAGAGACAGAGAGACCTTTCTCTGCGTTCGCAGCTGTTACTTCTGATAGTTTCTCAAGGAATACTTCACCTGCCCACTTAGCTGCTGTGAACCCCTCTGATCCATCTGTAGGAGGTTGATGGTCCTTAACGCTAACTGGTGGAAGGGCTGCATCTGCGCTGGAGTCAAGCAGTGTAACTCGGTTAGATGAGATGTAATGAATAGGAATTCGGCGAGCAAGAGCGAAGAGACCCATCTGTCGCGTCGACTCCACGTTAGGTGCGCGAAGGGTTGAGTAGTTGTTGAGACAATGGCCTTGGGCTCCCGCGAGAATGACAGTGTCTACAGTTGCTTGAAGGTGCTGGTACGTTTCTCTTTTGAGTCCCAACATGGGCTCGCTTAGGCTACCAGGATACACCGTGACACGATCGTCCTTGAGGTGACTGGCCTCAGTGTCTGGGTCAACGGCGATGCAATATATGCGTGCGACTGAAGGTCGGCTCAAAAGAGACTGGAGGATCTGTTTGCCCAGGAATGACGTTGAGCCAGTCATGAGAATCTCAAGACCAGTCTGTGTCCTGACAGGGATTGCTTGGCGAGAGTAGGTTAAGTTGATGGGAGAAGGGACGCCTGTCTCGACCTCCCAGTCAATTACCTCACGCACATAGTCAGAGCTCTTTTGCTGCGCAACCAGGCCCGCCATTCCAGCTAGTGTGCTAGAACGGTACATGTCGCTGAGAGGTAGTGTGACGCCCATTGAGATCTCAACTGCGCTTCGTAGTCTCACAAGAAGTAGTGAGTTGCCTCCAACGTGGAAGAAATCCGTGTCAGGCTCAAGCCCCGCAGTATTGACAAGACCTGCCTGAGATAGTACGTTGTGCCAAACAAGTCTCAACTCTCCTTCAACAAGCGTTGACTTCCTGTCTGGAGCCGTTTTGGAGGGACCAGGGCATGCAGGCGATGTAGGGAGAGGGAGGGCTGCTATAGCACGACGGTCCACCTTTCCACTTCTGTTCAACGGCAGCTTCTCCAGCGGTATAACCGTAGCTGGTCTCATGTACTGAGGAAGTGGCAAGGCGCTCGCTAAATCTTGTAATTCCGAGGCATCCATAGAGGTTCCCGTGCTCAGCACAACATGCGCAACGAGGAAAGCTGGATCACCACGGACCGTAACAACGACATCCCCAAGAGAGCCCTTGGACTGTTGTAGCATGACGTTGGCAATATCATCAAGATCGACGCGTAGCCCACGAAGTTTAACAGTTGTATCACCATCCATGCGGCCCATGAACTGAAGACCGCCATCAGCACGGATGAGGCCCTTGTCTCCAGTCCGATACATCGTAGTCCACGTCTTTTCAGTATGCTCAGCCGTCGCAAACGGGTTCGGTACAAATTTCTGTGAGGTTGAGTTCTCGTCGAGATAGCTGAGTGCAACGCCAACACCGCCAACGCAGATCTCACCAGCGAGTCCCTGGGACACCACATGTCCGCGCTCATCAAGGATGTAAATGGAAGTGTTAGGGTTCGCTGGACCAACACGCGAGTAGACATCGTCCTCTCCGTCATCACTGAGGTCTATAGTCCTCATGGTAACGCAGCATGAGATCTCAGTGGGTCCGTAACAATCAGTGAGAGCTGGAGGATGTTGCAATGTCTTTAAAGCTGCCTTCAGCTGAGGAGTGATGGCTTCACCACCAGAGGTTGCGTTCCGCCAAGAGTGCATTGACTTCACGGTCTGACCTCCATGTCGAATGAGCATAAGATACTCAGTCGGAGTTCCTAACGTGAAGGTGACTCCCTCATCAGCCATGAGCCTACTCAGAGCGAGTGGATCACCCCGACTGACACTGGGCACTATGACCAGTGTACCACCTAGTGCGAGAGCCATGAAGGCTTGGGCAAGAGACATATCGAAGCCAAGAGCGCTCTGCTGGAGAACCACCTCTCGACCCAGAGAGAGCCTCGAGCTCTTCGTGGCGAGATAATTGATGATACCTCGAGAGGAGAGTCGAATACCCTTTGGTGTACCTGTCGATCCGCTCGTGAACAAGATGAAGGTCGTCTCAGTCACGTGCTCTAGGTTTGCTGAGTTATCGGTCGAGTCGGGTTGCCCAGTCACGGAAAGGATAGGTGCCCCAATAGATATGTTGTGAGTACGCTCCATGGTGGAGTCTTCACAGAGGATCAAGGCAGGTGCAACAGCCTCAAGAATGACCTTGAGACGCTCGTCAGGTAACTTCCCATCCAGAGGAACGTAGATGCATCCGGAACGGATGATGGCCAACATGGAGATGACCCAACTTGCGGTTGGCTCGCAGAGAACTGCTACCGATGAACCAGGCCGAAGCTGAGACTGGATGCCTGAGGCAAGGTTGTTGACCCTGACGGCAAGGTCTCCATAGGTGAGCCGACCATTGACATCTTTGATAGCGACATCATGAGGGTTCTTGACAGCCTCATCCACCTTCTCTGTTAGCGTGGAGGGCCAATGGAAGTCCACAACATCCCCGTATCCAAGTATTAGTGCCTTGTCGATACCAGCTTGACCGTAGCTGTCGATGGTCTCCAACCTCTGGCTTACATCTCGCGAAGCATCTTGCAGCAGTGCCAGATATGCAGATAATAGAGTGTCGGTACCCTCTCTTGTATACAAATCTTCTCTTGCAACAACTTGTACGTAAGTCGTGTCATTGTTCGGCGTCACGCTAAAGGCAAGATCATAAGGACTTTGGGCATCAAAGCCATCCTTGAACTCCAGATTGCTTCCACCAAGCGGGATTCTGGAGAAATTTCCTTGCCGATAGTTCATGGCGACTTGGAACAGTGGAGTGCTCGTTGGCTCTCGAGGAACATTAGCCTTGTCGAGAATAACATCGAAAGAACTCCCATATTAGCTTGTGCTGTTCGATATTGTTGGGCTGTCTTTGTGACAAGATCTGAGAACTTCGCATGCTTCTCAACCTCAAAACGGAGAGGCAGTAAGTTCAGGAAGAAGCCAATGGTCTGTAAGCTACTTTCGCCGCGGTTCGCATCAGTGACGCCGATACAGATGTCCTCCACATCCAAAAGCTTGTTGAAGAGTGTTTGAAGAGCGGCAAGGTAGAAGTAGAAAGGGGTGATACGTAGAGACTGGCTTGCTCGCTTGACCTGCTCTGAGAGGTCACTGCCAATGTCGATGAGAGACTCAACGTTACGATAGGTCTTCGGAATGGGTCGTGACTTGACACGAGCGAATGGGAATAATTGAAGAGTGTCTGCAGGTGGTGAGTGCAACTTGGTCCAATAGGAGATTCTGTCGTCCATCTGGCGACTCTCGATGGCCCTTCGTTCCTCGACTGAGATGTCCATGTACTGCTTCGGCGACGAATTGAGCTTGTGTCCCATGTATACGGCGTTGAGATCTCGCAGGAAGAGATGCATGCTCACACCATCCATGGCAATGTGATGGTAGGCGATGATGAGGGAGTGCTCTTCAGGTCCATGAGTGACAAGTATGACTCTGAGAACGTCTCCGTCAGAGAGTTGCCAAACATGGTTTCGCCAGATTTTCTTCTCTTGTTCCAAACTGTGACCATCTTCATCCTTGACATGCTTGAAACAGTCTCTCGCTGAGGCAAGGAGTCCTTGAACAGGCTCACCACTTCCTGGTCGGGTAAAGAAGCACGTCCTCGAGGAGTCATGGTGATTTGCAACAGTGGAAACGGCCCTCTTCAATCGAGGAATCTGGATGTTACCAGTGACCTTGTAAACGTAGACGCAGTTGTAAGAGGTGTCATCTTTGGAAAACTGACTTAAAAACCATAACCTATATACAATTTAGCTAAAGTACATCCTGTTACTGCCATGAAATATCTACCTCGACTGAGCATACGACAACTTTTCCACTCGTTCCAACTCTTTCTCCTGCTTGACCTCCTCTTGGTGCTCCGTTTCCCCAACTGTACTGGGCGGTGTTGCGTGGCCTGATCTAACTGGACTCGAACTACCGTCGCTAGATGTCCCAGTTGCTGAACCATTGGCTGCTGAATCTGATTTGGACGCATCACCAGTATCAGACTTGTTCTCCTGCATCTTGGCTGAGAGGTACTTGTTCGCTGCGTCAGCGCAGATATCTTTCGCGTTATCACCACTGAGAGTCTTGAGGACAGGTACATCGACGTGAACCTCCTTCAAGAACCATGACCGGATCTCCACAGCCAAGAGGGAGTCGATACCGACATCCAGTAGTGATGACTCAACGTTGAGACTGTCCGGAGTCATCTGCAGCATGGTCTCAACCTTTGCTCTGAAGGCAACAAGAAGAGCAGCAGCAGCCTCCTCTTCAGAGCCAGCGGCGTCCAGTTGTTCCAAGATGCGAATGTTGCTCTGGCCTGCCCTAGTTGCATCAACATCCTTCGAACCTTCTTCCTCACGAACGAAGTGCGAAAAGCGTGGATTGTTGACCCAAGGAGGTCGAGCCTTGGTGGAGGCCGTGTAGTTGAAGGGTTGAATGCCTGAGACCATCTCGATCGTGTCGTCAGCTGTCAGTCCAGGCTTGCTAGCAGCAACAGCTTCAGCGAAGATCTGGTGAGCATCAGACTCTGAGATGGGCATGTAAAAAGCCTTCTTTAGCCGCTCCATGAGTGTTGGGCCCTTTGCAGCGATGTATCCCACATCAGCGACCATACCCAAAGCCATAACTGACGCTGCGAGACCTCTTTCGCGCCTCTGCTGAGCAATGGCAGCTTGGAACAGAGACGCTGCGTTGTAGTTAGACTGACCAGCATTACCGACGACAGAACTCATGGACGAAAACAGGACGAAAAAGTCAAGAGTCGGCTCTGAGAAGATTTCGCTAAGATGAATTGTTCCATCAACCTTGGGCGCAAACACGTCGCTCAATGCATCGGGTTCCATCTTAACGAACAGCTGATCCTTGAGAACAAGGGCGCCGTTGCAAACACCACCAACAGGCGGAAGATCTTTGATGGAATCGCACACGGCCTGTACAGAGTCACGCTTGGATACATCCATAGGGTAAACTCTGACAACTGCGCCCAAGTCCTCCATTTCTTGAAGCCAGAGTTGGTCGACCTGCGCTCTACGGCTGGTGAGGACGATATACTTGGCACCGTTCTCAACCATCCAGCGACAGAGGGATCGACCAAAGTCTGAGACAAGACCGACCATGAGGTAGGTCTTTTCGTTGGAGAAGAGGCCTTGCCCACTGACGGGGCGGATGGTGACACTAACAGGCTGGGGTTTGGTCCAGTCGACGATGGTGCGTGTAAGGTCGAGGGCTGGAAGGGATGTGACGTCCTGCACAGAAACGGTCGCTGGAGGTGATACGAGTTGTGATTTGCAGCAGAAACGATGGGCAGTCTCAACCAATGACGCAATCTTAGGATAAATCTGAGTAGCCTTATGATAACTTTGATCAACTTTATGATAACTTAGGGCAGTCTTAGTGGCCAATGCCTGTGTGGGCACAAAGCTGATGGCCTCATACAAATGAGATAGATGCTGTCTGATCTTGTCGTCAGTCTTCTCGGAGAGGTCGACGAAGTGGCTGATGCCGCGAGGAAGGAGGTGCTGGATGGTCCTGGTGGATGCTCTGGGGTGAATGAAGATAGAGTCGGACTGGACCTCAGAGCTGGCGAAGATAAGATTGTGAGAAGCCTGGGCGGTGAGGGCACTCTGTATGTCAGTGCACGCGCCGTAGACCAGAAGGCTACTATCCTCAGTAGTGAGTGCAGCCGATGAGATGCTCGAAAGAACGATTGATGCTGTCAGGCTGATAGCTACGCCAGCCAACACATCAGTCTGTGCTTGCATAACCTCTGCCTTGGGAACATTAAATGCTTCCGTTGCCAGAACTGAGACTGTTGAGCTGTGGTGTGGAGCGATGGCCATGGTGACTTGACCATCAGTCTTGCCAATGCAGAGAACCCGTTCATTATCTCCGCAGAAGGGAAGTGAAAGTGACTGCTCCACTTGGATAGTGACAATTCCATCGCCCGTCAGAGACTTGGCCCAAGGGGCCTTCTCCTCGAGACAGAGGCCGCCCTCAGTGACTTTCAGAATAACCTCTGTCTCTCCAAGAGAAACATCCTTCGTAATCTTCCTCCTCTGAGAGTTCAGCCGATTATTCCTCTCCTTATCAGGCACCACCCTCGGAATCGTCACGAGACCATCCCTCAGTAGCACCTCAGGCTCTGTACTCCACAGCATCGGCGTCTTCGTAAACTCAGGTGACTTTCCGAGCTTGAGCTTCAAGAAAGCCTCAACTACCATCTTCGCATCAATAGTCGAGGATTTGGGAAGATCAAGGAACTGAAGGTTCAGTTGAGGAAGTTCGTTGATGATGGCGCGCCCGAGACCAATTGTCATATTGGCGTAGGGGTTCTCATCGAGGCGACCTGCTGTGAGCCAGAGGACGTGTGATGAGTGGGAGAACAGAGACTGGAGGTTTCTTAGACGCGAAGATGTCATTGGAGTAGAGAATATGGGCTTCTCGAGTTCGGTGAGACAGATGACCGATGTTTCAGCACTGAGATGCTTGTCTGATAGGGAGTCGATACTGTCGACGACAGTAACCTGATCTGCGATTCGGGATGCGAGACGCTGGATACTCTTGACGACTCGGGATATGGGTAGACTCTTGCCACCAATGATGAGAAGTCGCTGCTCCAGCGGAATCTCGTCGAGGAACGACAGCGGCTCCTGGAGCATTGTGACCCTCTCATCGGCGGCTTGCGATACGAGGACAGAGCACACATGCTTGAGAGAGTCAGGTAAGTCAGTGACATACTTATCAGCTCCAGTAAAGCCTGAATCCCGGAGAATCTCATCCCACTCCGTCAGCCCGATACCAGGACCACGAGTTCTCCCCTCATCAACACCAAGCCACCAACCAGGCAAACCACCCATGAGAAACATCATCTGTAGATAGTATCCCGTGACTTCAACCATGATGAGATAGCCACCAGGTTTGAGAAGTTTGCGAACGTTGGTCATGGTCTCGTTGAGGTTGCGAGTGGCATGGAGGACGTTCGCGGCTAGAACGACGTCCTGACTGCCTTCGGGAATACCTTGGCCTGTGGGATCGTTCTCAATGTCGAGAACCTTGTAGTCAAGCCGGTTGCTATGTGTATGGAAGCGAGTTTTGGCAGCTTCAAAGAATCCAGCTGAGATGTCGGTGTACGTGTATCGACCATATGTGTCTCCAATGGCGTTGAGGACTGAGTTCGTCGTTCCACCTGTACCAGCTCCGATCTCAAGGATATTGAGGCGAGGGTATCGGTGAGACAGGTTCTGGAAGAGCTCTGCGACTATCCTGTTCAGAGGCTGCATGGCTCGTCCGTCTGTATATAGGTTGCTCAACATGTTGTCCACAAGCATGACCTCCAAGAGCTGGGTGTCGGATGTCATGACGCCAACGAGGTTCTCTGCCACGGCGTGAATGAGCTTGAGATCCGCTTGCTCAGGATACTTGTCCTTGTACTCCTGGATCAACTCCTCGGTATCATCAAACCATTCCTTCTGCGCAGTTGGGTGTTTTCCATCTCTTGTCTCCTGCAGAACCTCCTTCGCAGCCTTGTAGAAGGCTTGATGGAACCACTTCCAGTCTTTTACATCGGCTTCCGACAGATGGTCAAAGGTCTTCCTGATGAAGTAGAAAGATGTGCGGTCGATAGCTTCAGCGAGTGCAAGTTCTTGCTCATCAGGATTGATTTCGTCAAGATTATCGGAAGAGTCCAGGATATCAGCGCGCCAAATTGTCTTGGAGAACATGTGTCGGTCATCAGAGGAGCTTGCCTCAGTGAAGAGCTTCAAGGTGAGACCTTCAGCCTGTAGACCTGTCTTGCCATCAGGGCTGATAATGTGTACATCTCCTCTGAACGTGTTGGACGTTGTCTCGGTAATGAAAGTATCAACGTCAAAGTTGATTTCGCCTGGTATCCCCTCATAGTCGGTGTTGGGAGCAATAGCAAGCCTATCGATCTTGACAGGTAGATAAGGCGCCCAGAGAGCCCCACTGAGAGGCGTGCACATGGCTGCAATGATGGAGTGGAAAGCAACGTCCAAAGGTCCTGGGTGAATAACATACTGGTCGCCTACCTCAGACTTGTCCCAGGTTGCCTTTGTCGTAGCATATCCCATTGTTCGCTGCACAGACTTGAGACCTCTGAAGAGACCCTGATAGTTGAGGCCGATGTTGAGAAGCGAGTCGTAATACTCCTGAGTGTCGACAGGTGTAATACCCGACTTCCCAGGTGCTCGCGGCGGAAGATCATGATCCGAAGGCTCACCAAAGTCAATGGTGATCAGACCAGTGCAGTTCCTCTCCAGGGTTCCTTCAGCTTCGGCGGGGCAAGTATGGCAAGAGAACTCTCCATAAAAGACGTCCTCATCAACATGGCCACCAATCTTCTTGACAGAGAAGATAGACTCGATGCCGGGATTATTGTCCTCGATAGTCAACGCCCGAGGGATAACAAGGTCGCGGATCTCAACTAACTTGACAGGTCGTGAGCCGGCTATCTCCATTGCGGCCTGGATAGCCATAGCCATGTATCCAGATGTTGGGAAGAGAGCCATTCCCTGGAAAGCGTGTCCGCGAATCCAGGGAAGTTCGTTGAGGCGTAAGATGTTGCGCCAACGGATCTCAAACTCGGAGTCATCTGCAGTGCGACGACCGAGAAGTTCATGTGGAGCTGTCTCGGCGAGACGGTAACGGCGGGAGATGCGGGACTCTTTCCAGTGGACCTTGTTGTGGTTCCATGTATAAGACGGGAGCCCCTTGATCATCTTTGGCTTCCTTGCTTCAGGACCATGTATAGCTTTGTGGTATCCAGCAAAATCGACGTGAGATCCAAGATATGCCCAGATGTAGCCAATTCCGCCCGAGAATGCTTCGACGTCATCATAACCACGCCTCAAGAACGTAGCGTACGGAAGGACATGGCCCAGAGCAGTCTTCATTGTTTGCGAAGCGGGACCTTTCAGAGCTGGATGGGGACCGATTTCGAGTGAGAGGTTGAAGGGACCAGCCCTCCAAAGTGAGCACTCCAGTGCCTCAGAGAACAGAACAGGACGAACCATGTTGTCGATCCAGTACTGCCCTGACAGGGCCGAGAGATCATCCTCATCATCAAGCATGTCTGCGTTTCCGTAGACAGAAGAGACCCAGATGCAGTTGCTAGAAGGAGGGCTGACAGTGATGTTGCACGCCTTTAGCGACTCAAGATATGGCTCTGCACAGGCTCTCATGTGATGCGAGTGATATGCCGTATCAACTTTGAGAAGGCGAGCAAACGTCTTCTGCTCCTCTAGAATCTCCTTCGCTTCCAAAATGGCATCTTCGTCGCCAGAAATAGTAGCACTGGACGGAGAGTTGCTCGCTGCAAGACTGATTCGTCCCGTGAACTGCTCCTGGTCGCAGAAGGCTGTCGCATCTTCGGAGCCCATACCTATAGCCATCATGGATCCTTTAGCACTAGATGGCCCAGAGGCGTGTTTGGCGTAGAGACCTCGGTAGTAAGCAATGCGCATTGCATCAGTGGCTGAGAGCAGACCTGCAGCGTAAACAGCAGAAATCTCGCCTGATGAATGGCCGACGACGGCGTCGAATTGAACACCCGCAGACGCAAGAACATCCACAATCGCGATTTGCGTTGCTGTACAAAGAGGCTGAGAAATAGCAGCTTCGCCAATCCGGGAATTCTCCTCAGGTGCCATCAGCTCATCCATGAGCGACCACGTCGGTGCGTCAGGAATGTCACGCAGAGCATCTTGACATTTCCGTATGGACTCCCGAAACTGGGAAGACGTCTCGATCATGGTTTTGCCCATGGAAGCCCATTGTGCTCCCTGACCTGTGAAGATGCCAAGAATAGCTGGTAGTTCCGATGATGAACCTGGTGCTTGGATGCCAATCTCAGCGCCAGTCTTGGAGGTCTCAACAGCCGAGTCAAGGAACTCAATAAGCTTGTCCCTGTTCTCACCGGAGAAGAACGCTCGTCTGTTGAAGACGCTTCGACGGGTCTGTGTGACGAACGCTATTTCTTCAAGATTGACGTCTGGATTGGTCCGGATGAAGTCGGCGTACTTCCCAACTGTGGTCGCGAGAGATGACTCGGTCTCGGCAGAGAGTACCAGAGGGCCCATGAACTTCTCAGTAACTGGGGATGTCTCCGGTGCGGCGGGTTCGTAGTTTTCAACGATAGCGTGGACGTTGGTACCTCCGAAACCGAAGCTGTTCAGACTGACTCGTCTGGGACCGCTGTGGACTTCTGGCCAGGGCATTGCTGCAGTGGGAACCTGTAGGCGATCGTAGAAAGGCTCGATAGATGGGTTCAGCGTGTTGAAGAGTAGATTCGGCGGAATGGTGGCGTTCTGCACTGCCAGAGATGCCTTAAGCAAGCCAGCCAAACCAGCGCAGCCTTCAGTGTGGCCGATGACCGTCTTGATAGAGCCGCAGTACAGCTTCTCCGCATCCTCAGACGAAGTTTCATCATCAGCAAAGAATGACTGACGAATAGCGCGAGCCTCAACAGGGTCACCGGCGAGAGTCCCCGTGCCGTGAGCCTCAAAATACTGCGGTCGATCTTTGATAGGATCTAACCCAGCATTCTGATACGTTCGACGGATCAAAGCCGATTGTGCGGTTGCAGAGGGCATAGTAATACCGGTGGTACGACCATCACTGTTCATACCCGTCTCACGGACGATGCACTCAATGTGATCGCCGCAACGGATAGCCTCCGACAAAGGCTTGAGAATGACGGATGCGACACCCTCACCCCGGGCATACCCATCAGCACCAGCATCCCACATGCGACTGCGTGATGTAGGACTCAGCATGTGGAGCTTTGACTCAGCGACGTAGCCTGCGGCATCAAAGATCAAGTTCACACCGACAGCGATGGCAGTGGTTGATTCACCGCTGCGAAGAGATTGTGTCGCAAAATGCAGTGCTGCGAGTGAAGACGAACACGCGGTGTCCATGGTGACTGAGGGTCCGCGAAGATCAAAGTAGTATGATACTCGATTTGAGAGAATACTCTTCGATGTCCCCGTTGGGTGATACCGATTAATAATCTCAGGATCCCTCGACTGAATATCATGGTAATCACCCGTCATGACCCCTAAATAAACCGCCGTCAAACTCCCCTGCATCTCCTCAATAGTATACCCCGCAGCTTCAAGTGACTCATAAACCGTCTCAAGCGTCAATCTCTGCTGCGGATCCATACCATCTGCCTCAGCAGGGTTAACGTTGAAGAACGACGCGTCAAACAAACGACTATCTTCTTCGAGAAGGTAGCCCTTGTTGCAGACGTCTGTGGCGCCGTGATGCTCGCCATCTTTGTTGTAGAAGGCTTCAAGGTTGAGACGGTCTTTGGGAAAGTCTCGGAGGCAATCTTTGGGGGATTGGAGGAGGGACCAGAGTTTGGAGGGGGAGGATGCGCCTCCAGGGAAACGGCAAGCTGAGCCAATTACGGCGATGGGCTCGCCTGGGGATGGCATGTTGATTGATAGGTTGGGTAATGAGTGTAGTGCCGTGCTGTTGAAGACAAAGTGTATGTCAATAATGTTGAAGGTTTGTTCAGTACGACAGATTGCTTGGTGTTTGTCTAAGATTGCAGTCACTTCACTCGACGGATGTCATTCATCTTAACTCGAAGCACTTTCATCCTACAGCCATTCTGGGAATTTCGTATTCGAACTTCGATCAAATCGACCCGGTATCAGCTCCCGTGCCGCCCCAGAGTTTTCGGCATCGGCGAAACAGGCTTGTGCTTACGTCGAGTGCCGTGCGTGGTGTGGAGCATATTCCGGAGGTGGCCGTTAGCCAACCGGGATGGGTCAATATCCCGAACAAGGGTATGGATCCTCCAAAGGGAGAGCTTCCGAGACTAGGAGAGGAAAGGAAACTCAGGAATTTGACCCTAAGCGATGAAAATCTTTAGGTAAATACATCCTAAGTTTAAGGGACTCTCTGCTACGTTTATTTTGACACCCTAAATTTAGGCCCGATGTTTTCTTGCTCCTTGAGGCGAGAGTCCGGAGAAAGGTCCCGTAGTGGATGCCGGCCTACGGTGTTGATTGCTCGGAACGAGGCAGTTGTCTTTCACGAAGGTTCCGGGAAACAGTTCTCATGGTGGCGATGGAATCCAAGTGCTAGATCAAAACGGTCGTCGCTGGAGCATGCGTATCTATGCTCAGAGAAGCGACGTTTGCTCTAGTTGATTGATCTGCCATCTCAAATCCCTTCAGACTATCTCCCTGTTGCACTGTTTGGAACTCTCCTACTCATCCACCCTTCACTGCCATTTTCGACACCTTCATCATGGCAGTCCAGTCAATCATCTCCCGCCAGACCCTACCAGCTACTCAAAAAGCTCTAAAAGTTCAAGGCGCAGGAACAATTAGCCTCCAAGAAAATAGCCCCGTCGAGCCCCCAAAAGAAGATGAAGTCCTCGTCAAAATCTTTTGTGTCGGCATCAATCCCCATGACTGGAAATCCCTAGACATGTCAGCATCACCCGGCGCAACATGGGGTTGCGATTTCGCTGGTGAAGTCGTCACTGCGGGACCTCTCACAGACAAATTCAAACCTGGTGATCGTGTTGGCGGTGCTTGTGCGGGCAATCGGTCAGATAACCCGAATAATGGTGGCTTTGCAGAGTATGTCAGTGTTCCAGAGATGTTGCTGCTCAGACTTCCGGATTGGATGAGTTTTGAGCAAGGCGCAACATTAGGTGTTGGACTACTGACTGTCGGCTTGTCACTGTACCATACTATGAAGCTTCCACTTCCTTACTCAGGCGAAGCGAGAGATCAGTACATTTTGATCTACGGTGGTGGAACGGCTACCGGAGGTTTGGCCATCCAGGCTGCCAAGCTGTAAGTTCATCCTCCTCACACTCTGAGCCTAAGCTGATGATGTTCAGATCTGGGTTGAAGCCCATCACGACCTGCTCACCAGGAAAGTTCGAGCATGTCAAGTCTCTAGGCGCCGTAGAAGCCTTCGACTACCGCTCTCCCTCCTGCGCCTCAGACATCCGTACCTTCACACACGACAGTCTAGAGTACGTCTTCGACTGCATCACTGAAAGCAGCAGCATGAAAATCTGCTACGCTGCCATCGGTAGTCACGGAGGTAACTACATCGGTCTAGACCAATTCCCCATTCGCGGTCATACGCGTCGCGATGTTCGTCCTGGCTGGGTTCTCGCATGGACAGCGCTGGGCAAACCTGTTGATTGGAGAAAGCCCTATCGCAGAGAGGCAAGGCCTAAGGACAAGGCGTTTGCGGAGAGGTGGGCGCCTATTGCACAGAAGTTGTTGGACAATAAGGATATTATGACGCATCCAACTGAGGTTAGTGATGAGGGGTTGGCGGGTGTCGCGAAGGGAGCGGAGAGGGTTAAGATGGGAACGGCTGGTGGTAAGAAGCTGATATACCGCGTTGCTACGCCCTCTACATCTTGATGTATGCTTACCTATGAACGCTCTATCCTTTCTAGCAATTTCTTTGTTGGGTATCCACTTGATTCAGATTGGTAATCTGTCTGTGACGTGTTATTTTGTTTGTTTGTTGTCGCGACGCGCTTGGATCAATGGTCATGTGTTATTTGCAGTTGAGACTTGTGGCTGAGAGCTTAAATCAGCGGACAGAACTTAGATCATGTATCTGTTTTTTGCAAGCCCAGATTATGCAAAATTCTCTCACTTAATATCGATTAACTAGATCTAATATATGCAAAATGTTTAAGCAAAGCTATTAAATGTGCACTTGACATTTTTTGACTCATGGATTGTCTAAGCGTCACTCCGCAGCTTTAACATGCAAAATTCTCATACATCTTTGAGTTGGAATTTCACAGCGAATTCTTTATCTGTAGTTAGCGCACATTGATGTATTTGCAAGCCATAACATACTGCAGGATATCATATAAACTAAGCAACTAATAGCTCATATACTAAATTAACTTCTTCATGTTGCTTCTGCGTTGATCGTGTATCCTTCGCAGCTTGCTTCGCTTTCGTTTGTTCTGAGCTACCCTGTACACTGGAAATGACGTCAAAAATAGCTCAGCAGACACAAAGTAGCTGAATCAAAACGTACCAAAACCTGTCGGATATTCCTTGATACATCCCCCCGCGGGTGTTGGTACTTCACCGTGTGTCAGTAGCCTTCTCGCCTGCAGCCGGTCACAAACACGGAGTAAATCTCCGTTGGAGTGGAGAATCTCCGGGCTCGGCCCCACAACGGCGAGGTGGATGTTATCACCCCGGTCTGACTTTATTCGGGTCTTTGGCAGACCTCTCATCCGCTGTCGGTATTTTTCATACGTTTTGTGTCTCTCACTGTAATTTCTCCCTCTCTCGCTACCACCAAACCTCGACTCATTGCAAACCCTTTCATTCTTCACTCATACCAATGACGTTTGGCTGCCCTTACGTCGTCGCCATCCCCCTCCGCACTGAAGTCCCCAACACAGTCCGACATGTCATCTCGTCTGTCCGCGATCTCACTCGCAGCATTCTACGGTCTTGTAATTCTCTACTTCCTCAACAGACTATGGGACCATATCAGCTACTCAATCAAGACGAAGAAGTACAAATGCGGTCCTCTCAAGACCTATCCCCACTGGGATCCCATATGGGGCATTGACTTTGTTCTCTCCATGAGCCGTGCTTTCAAAGAGCATCGGTGGTTGTCTTGGATGGAGGAGACATGGGCTGCGCAGGGAACCAAGACTTTCAAGGCGAGGTTTCTGGGCATGAGAATGGTGTATTCGTCTGAGATGGAGAATATGAAGGCGATGAGTACGTCTCAGTGGGAAGAGTTTGTGCTTGAGCCGATTCGTGTGGATAACGGTGTTGCGACGCCCTTTACTGGGAAAGGTGTCAGTACAGCGGATGGAGAGTTCTGGCATTATAGCCGGGGTATCATCAAGCCTTATTTTGAGAGGCAGGCATTTGCCAATGTGGCTAGACTCAAGCCGTTCACGGATAAGATGCTGGATCTTATTCCCACCAACGGCGACACCTTTGACATGCAGGTTTTGACAAGACGATGGGTAAGTCACCTGAGCTTTTACACTGAAGCAGAGAGCTAACACCAAAAGTTCCTTGACACGTCAACTGAGTTTCTTTTTGGAAAGTCCCGCGAGTGTCTCACCTATCCTGAACGTGAAGACGTAATGCTCGCCATGGTCGACATCATGCGCGGCGCTCGCGTTCGTCTCACCATGAGCAAATTCATGTTTCTCCATAGAGATCCAAAGTGGTATGAGAGTATTCGCTTCGTGCACAACTTTATGAATGAGTACATCGACCAAGCCTACGATGAATTACACCAGAGAAAAGAGCAAGGTGAGAAGTTTGCTGACAAGCCTGAGCGAACCGACTTGCTCTGGGACATGGTGCAGAAAATTCCCTCTGAGGATAGGATTCTTCTCAGAGATCAGATCACTGCTGTTTGGGTGCCGAGTAATGAGACTACGAGTATTCATATCTCAAACGCTATTTATCAGTTGGCGAGACATCCGGATGCTTGGGAGAAACTGCAGAAGGAGGTTCTTGAGCTTGGGGATGAGGAGCTTACGTTCTCCAAGCTTCGCGGGATGAAGTACATGAATTGGGTTATCAATGAGAGTAAGTCAAATCGGACATTAGAGTCCTCTTGCTGATCATTTTAGCACACCGAACTATCCCAAATGGTATCCAGATGATCCGCGTCGCAGCCCATGACACAACTCTCCCCCGCGGCGGAGGCCCAGACGGCAAACAGCCCATCTTCTGCGCCAAAGGCGACATCGTTCACTGTAATCGCTACCTCATGCATCGCGACCCTGACTACTGGGGTGAAGATGCAGCAGAGTTTAGACCAGAACGATGGGATGGTCTTCGTCCGCTTTGGCACTTTGTCCCCTTCGGTGGCGGACCTAGAATCTGCCCTGCTCACATCCTTGTCGCTACGGAGACAGCGTATGTCTTGACAAGGTTTTGCCAAAAGTTCAAGGGGATTGAGGCGAGGGACGAGAGGGGTTATGTTCCTGTTATGAGAGTTGGGCCTAGTAGTTTGAATGGTGTCAAAATCGCTGTGACCCCGAGGTAAAGGTTGAAGGGACAAGACTGGGGTAATGAATGTCTGAGAAAGTATGGAGTTGATCATCGCGGGGCTCTACACTCAAGTATATCCTTAAGGAGATAGATTATGAAAGCCATAATCAATGAGCTCTGGATGCTTCATCAATGAAAGACAAAAGTGATTCAAATGACATAAGCTCTACTTCTGATTCAATATCTCACCAAACGCCTGCTGGGTATGCATAAAGACCTTGAGAGGCCACCCTTCTTTCTCTAGAGAACCCAACTTGTCATCCGTGGCTGTGCTCCCGTCGCTCAAGACACGATAGAACCCACTACATGGCCCGTGGCAGGCTGCCTGATCAGTAACGTCCACGACTGCAGAACAAATCATTTCCCTGCTTGGGTATCTCCCACTCAAAGCATAACCAGTCTGCCGCAGTCCACATTCATCTTCAGACATAGCTACAGATCGATAAACAGGCAAAATGAACTTCCCAGCCAGTACACCGATAACGCCAGCGCTCTGCAGCAAATCAGACAGAAAGGTAGTCGCCACCCAGCCGGGATGGACATGCAACCAAGACACCTTTGGGTAGTGAGACGCAAAGTGGATGAAAACAAGACTGTGCAGTGTAGTGACCTGATTTACCGCCCTTGGCGCTGTATAGTTCTCCTTCTTTCGTAATCCGATATCCCCGTCACTGGTGAACAGTGGGCCTTCGTGGCCCCCGGCTAGAACGGAGAGAACCCGTGGGTGTGGTGCTTGCATGAGCTTAGGGAGTAAGCGTTCGATAAGACGCATGCGGACGTAAAAGGATAGCGAAAAACAAAGATCAAGCTTCTCCTCAGTATCTGTGGAGAAAAGTCAGCAAGCATAAACTCCACAGAACGGGTGTCTTACAATGCGGTCCACCAAACGCCAAAGATCCAGGACTCATAAACAGCAAATCCACATGTTTCTCCAATTTCATAATTCTTTCGCAGGCATCATCGATACCTTTGATAAGCGAAACCTCAGCTTCGACGAATTGTGCCGTAGCATTCGGGTTGTATTCGTGTAGCAGAGCGAGATCACCCGTAAACCTCGCTTTCGACCGACCAATAACGTATAATCGCGGATTAGGCAAAGTCCGGGCAAGAACCTTGAGAGTAGCGAGACCAATCCCCCTCGTTGCCCCTACGAAGACTGCCACGAAGGATTGGGGAGCGGGGTGTGATGACGACATTGTGTGCTGACGGGTGTTGCTTATCGTCTGATATGAACAGCTATCCTATTCTGATCATGGTTCTGAACTGAAATTCCTCCGCCTTTTTACAGGCGAAGGGGAGTGTGACGCGAGACCGAAGTGCATAGCGAGATAGAATTCGGGTTATCGATTTCCAAGACGTGGTCTGCATGGGGTACCATACCGATATGATGAAGGATTCTCCGGCAGATTCATGGCTGCACGACCGGCCCGGGCGGCACGGAGAATTAGAGTCTGTTTGGCCTTGGTGAGTGCCGTTAGTGTGACGTCCAAACAATCCCCTATCCTGTACTCATGTCAAAGCGTAGAGGGTTAATGCTATAGCTTAGAAATTGATCTTGTAGACTGGACGAATTGGCCCTGCTACATCATTGCTTGCTTCCGTATCACCTGTATCTTTGAGCTTACTGAGATAGCAAACCCCACAAACCTTACCATGAATCAGCTCAACATGAACTGGGAGCGCGTCGCCTCCACCTGGCAGACAGCTTCCCCAGCCTCACGAGTAATCGTCACCCTCAGCACCCTCTCCCTCACAGCCCTTCTCATCTCAATCATCTACGAACTCTACTTCTCACCCCTCTCCAAGTTCCCCGGCCCAAAACTCTGTGCCATCTCCCGCATCCCCCATCTCATAGCAACAGCCAGCGGGCGCCAACTCCCTTGGCTCATCAATCTACACAACAGATACGGCGGCGTTGTTCGCATCGCCCCAGATGCTCTGACTTTCACTGATGAGCGCGCCTGGGCTGATATCTGCGGTGCATCGAAAGCTGCAAAAGATGGAATGGCGAAAGATCCTCGTCTTGCAGCTTTGGTGGGCGGTGATTTGGTGAACCCTGATCCTGCGAAGCCGAGATCGCAGCAGACTCATAGTATCATGAGGAAAGCGATGGTCCCGGCGCTCAAGCGTGAGAATGTTAAGAAGCTTGAGGGTATGATCAATGGGCATATTGAGGAGTATCTCTCTGCTCTGCAGAAGGCTAGTGAAAGGAAAGAAGCGGTTGATATGCGCGATATGAACAGTTTTCTCATCTGTGATCTCATCGCGGATCTCTTCCTCGGCGAATCACTTCACTTGTTCACAGATCCAGAGTTCATTCCCTGGGTTCACTCCTTCGATCGCTTTGCTCGAGGCGTCACAATCCTCGCTGTTCTCAACCGCTTTCCCTTCTTACACAAATTCCTACTCTTTGCTGTTCATCGCTGGGGAAGTGGTGAGCGTGACTCTTTCATGGCGCCCATCTTTGCACGTTTTGATCGTCGTGTCGCTCTCACTTCAGCTCGCCATGACATGCTGCAAATGGTTCTAGATGGCGACACTGAAGGCACAGGGCGTCAGGGAACTATGCCTCTTGACCTGCTACGAGAGTTCGCACCATTCCTGATGCTAGGCGGCTGTGAGGCTATGCCTACTGTTCTGACCGGTTTCGTCTACTTCGTCTTTCGCAAGAAGAGTGCGGACATCAGAAAAAGGCTTCTTGAAGAGGTTCGCGGAGCTTTCTCTAGTGATTCTGATATCACAATGGACAAGATCAGCCAGTCTCAGAAAGACCTACCGTACCTGGAGGCATGTCTTCAAGAGTCTATTCGCTGCTACTCACCCGCTGCAACCGGTACCGACCGTGTAGTACCTGGACCTGGTGCTCAGATCGCAGGTCAGTTTGTGCCCGGTAACACGGTGGTGATGATGCTTCACCAAGTCACCTACTCAGTCAAGCAAAACTTCTCAAGAGCTAGTGAGTATGTACCTGAGAGATGGCTTCCCGAAGGAAAGGGTCGGCCCCAGGATTGTATCGATGATGTGAGGGGCAGTGTCCACCCGTTCTCGGTTGGCCCACAGTCTTGCTTCGGACAAGAGTGAGTTCCACTATTCCATGAGCTTCATTGAGACACATGCTAATAAACCAAAGACTGAGCTTTTATGTTTTGCGACTGGCGTTGTGTAAGCTCTTGTATCGCTTTGACATTGAGCTTACGCCTGAGTCTGAAAATTGGGTTGATGGGCAGCTCACATTTGGTACGAGGTCAAAGCCTCCATTGATGGCATATGTCAAGAAAGCATCACTATAGTTAGATAAATATCTGGATATAAATCACCGTTGGTTGAGAAACCTTTATTCAAAAGGACGTAATATTGGGATATTTGCCCGTAGACCTGGCCTCCAAGTCTGTACAAGACAGAGACGACAGTGTTGCCTAGGCCCCCGGGTTCGCGATGTTGTAGAGACAAAATCCCTTTCGAGAGATCCAAGCCTAGTAGTCTCTTAGAAGAAATGTACAAGGCCTTTTCAGTGTTTTGGAGGAAGTCGGGATCGATTCACTAACCCTATAAGTTACGGAACCTTGCTGCTATGATAGTCAATCATGTATTGTATCCTAAAACCCGGCTAAACTATGCACTGAGATCTTTTACAACCCTAATCATGACACCTCTCGAATCCAAGGGCGGCATACCCACAAAGAAATCATGAGCAATCTCCACATCCCTTTTCGTCGTGCCAACCAACTCAAGATCAAACCTCGAGAATATAGTCGCAACAGTGAGATACAGCTCAGCATAAGCGAGGTTCATACCGATGCACTGACGACTTCCTCTACAGAAAGGCACAAAGTGGCGGCTGAGACCGGCTTTACCATGAATCCAGCGCTCTGGGTCAAATTTGAAAGGGTCTGGATAATGTTCCTCGTTTGTGTCAATGAGATACGAGGATGAACTCATGCGAGTCTGGAAGGGTTAGGATCTGGCGAGGAAGAGATGGATGGAGACCTACTCCTCGAGGCAGCTTATATCCAGCGTACACAAGATCTTCTGTTGGTGCATAACGAGGTAGCCGTCCAGGAACGCCGAATGAGAGTCTGATACCTTCTTGTATAACTCCAGTCTTGTTATCATTAGTAAAAGTCACGCCGTGTATATGGTCAACTCACTAGGTATGGGAGAGACTCAAGTTTGGCAACAGTGACCGGTGAATCCCCATCTCCCATTACTGTTTGAAGTTCCTTCCTCAGTGTTGCCAGCATGTGCGGGTCTTCAGTCAGATGGAAGCTCAAAGTCGTTAGCGCAGCAGCCGTCGTCTCAGTGCCGGCACCCAGAAAGATAGCTGCCTCAGATTTAAACCTCTCAAGAGTCTTATCCGCTTGAGGAAGTTGCTTGCTATCTCTCATCTCATGAAAGACAGTTCTGATACCATCTTTCTTCTCTTTGGCCAGGACATCCGAGATCTGTCCAGAGATTTTCTTGTCATAGTCAGCCAGTGGCTGTAGCTTTGGATCAAGCTTGGCAAGGTAGCTGATGGGAATCTTTTGAATGATGTCAAACAACCATGGAAACATGCGTCCAATGGGATGAGCTTGAGGCATCTCATGAAAAAAGTCCAACAGCTCTTTACCGAACTGGTCTTGCTTCATGTTATCCATGCTCTCGCCAAAGCAATACTGTGCGATGACATCCATAGTGAGACCGCTGTAAAGAGCTTTGAGATTCACAACCTCTCCGCTCTCTCTCAGTGAGCTTATTCTACCAGCGAGTTGGTGAATGGTTTGTAGGATCTGCGGCTCAAGAGCACGAATAGACTGCTTAGAGAACGATCCAGACAGTGCAGCCCGCCGAACTCGATGTGTTTCCGCAGCGTAACTGTCAAACATGCTTTCATCATGGGTAGACATGAAGCGAACTTTGTTGCGAGGATGATGAGGACCACTGGCATAGATTTCATCGTAGAAGCCATCATCGTTGATGTGGACCTCGTAAGGGTTTATTCTCACAACGGGACCATACTGGCGATGAAGGTCTTGGATCTTCCAAAGGAATTTGCCTCGTTTGATAACATCATAGTAAAACTCATAGAAGAACGTGAGAGCTGCTAACTTGGGTCCTGGTATCTTTGCTAGAGGCGACAGATACAAGCGGTAGATGATGGTGTAGGTGATGCGCAGTGCAATGAGAGATACTGCCACTGCCAACATCGTTCTTGTATTCAACTGCAAACTTTCCATGGTCGCCTTGGTACCGAATGTTGAAATCACTGACTGTAGGAATGAGACAGTATGCCTACTACCCAACCTACCCAGCATGACAGCATATACGAAAGCTGTCTAACCAACCCACCTTCACAAAACTAGTTCTGATGTAAAGATGCCGTTTTCCCGCCCATCCTTCGGCATGTGAATTCTCACCACTAGCACGGAGAAAACACTCCGGTTGACGTGAGCGGCAAAATACAGTGATGAATCCGGCATAGTAAGATTTGGTGCGTCAGCCATCAGCCCATTTCCCCTCCATTTTCCGTTACCGTGCTTGAATCCTTCGGTACCCCACGGAAAACCCCTGGCTCAGCTTATTCTTCAGGCTAATGAGCCGTAGATCCGGGCTTTAGTATAATCAGCGCGGCAAATACTCGTATGCAGTGTCGGCCGCCGTATCAGACAACGATACGGGCCGTTCCGCACACTAGCTTTGGAGGCGTTTTACGGATTAGAGGTAAACAGTTAAAAGAGGGTGGTAATTGATGCATTTGAGAGTAGCAATATTGAAAATTGAACTCCACAACAGAAGCAACAAGTGAATATTTGCACAAATCAAGAATGGCTACTGAAGCAGTCAACCAACCTCCCCAGACGGGTACTGATTCCAATGTTGCCAATGGCACTGGAATGGATGCCCTGATGGAGGATGCTAAGAAGCGTGGCTTGCAGGAAGAGATTTCTCGTCTGACTGATAACCATTTGGTGTACACGGATGCTGCTGGCGGCAAGCTTTCGTATGCACCAGTTGATTGGAAGAAGCCAGGCTTGAGGATTCTGGACTCTGCTACTGCAGATGGTATGTATACGTTCTAAGACATGGAGCACCGGTGGTGATAACAATGATTCAGGTATCTGGCTGCAGGATCTTCGCAAGCAAGCTGGTCCTGTTGCCGACAAGCAGACGTACATTGGCACTGATCTGGTCGAAGACTTGTTCCCCAAGCCCAGACCTCACAGGATTGAGTTCAAGAAACAATCCATTACAGAGCCGTGGCCCACTGAGTGGAAAGAATCCTTCGATCTCGTCCACCAGCGCCAAGTCCTCGGCTTCTGCGGCAACTTCTCCCTCGAGCAAGCCGTCGCTAACCTCTGCGCCCTCGCCAAACCCGGCGGTTGGGTCGAGCTTGTAGAACTCGACTGCGACCAGAGTCTCCTGGAGGAAGGAACCGCAGCGCACGAGTTCTTCCGTCTTCTCGAGCAGATCTGGAAGATCAAGAAGATGGGCGGCAACTTTGGGCCCAACCTCAAGGAGTGGATGGAGAATGCGGGGCTAGAGGATGTCCAAGTCGATGTTTTGCAGTGCAAGGTTGGCGCGAAGGCTAAACCTGAGTTGAAGCAGGCTAGTATCAACGGTGCAGCTGGTGCGGGGCCGATGATTGTGGCTATGGCGCGCAGTAAGTTTTCCTCGGACCTTTTATCATTGATTGGTGCTGATTTTTGATGATAGCTCTTCCGGAGTTGGAGGGGTTCACTACTGAGCAGCTTGATACTCTTGACACTAGAGTTCGAAAGGAGCTTGCGGAGAAGGGGGCTGAGTTTCAGAGCTTTGCTGTCAGGGGTCGTGTTCCTGCCGGAGGCTTGAAGCCTAAGAAATAGATTCTAGAACTTCCGTATGATGGTACTCGGTAGGAAGGATAAAGATAGTTAAAACTAGAATCTATCCCAGCCAATATTAGGAATTACTATCTATCTACTTTCTGGCTACCTTGGACTGTCCCCAAATCATGCAGAAGATTGACTTTGCACATGGGATCACAATGATCAGTAAAGATTTACCTCAGCTACAAGTATTCGACTGAACATTAACAGCCAATCAGAGATTAGTCGACCCGAGTACATGCATGGAAGATAACTGCCCTTGACCTGTTTATTACCTATCAAATTGTAACGCTTACAGCCTTGTGGAGTTCGAAGGATCTGCGTGATAAAGTGTGAGGACCCGCCTCGGAAGACGCCGGGTAACAACTATTGGTCAATATGCGAGTGAGATGATTATTGGCTTCTGTACAAGGTAACTCGTAAGAGCAGTTGCTGCAACTCACTCATATTGGGAGGATTTTCTCTGCATGTCAGAGGAGCTTTGGTAGTGGATAATGCTGAGATGTCCCCCACTTGTCATCATCATCCCCCATTGCAACGTCGCTAAAGTTTAAATGTCACTTACCTGCCGTATCGAGATCGACATTCCATTTACCCCAAGATTCTTCAATGACACTGATTAGGAATTGTTGGGGAAACGTGCACGAATGTCACTACGTTTGGGGCGTCGGTACTGTGTAGATAAGCAACCTTGTGGGGTATACCTCTGCCAGGACAACTAGCCAGCATACAAACATACAACTGACTGTTAACCAGTTTAACGCAGTGATTATATGACATGTTTCCGCGTATCATATTAGACTCAGTAATGTTACTCCAAGAGGATCAAGAACCATGGCCTTTGCACCTCTTGGAGCTTCTCCAAGACGGAATCCCGCATTGACCTACGCAACTAGGCGTAAGCGCCCAGAATACCAAGCTTTTTAGCCCTATAAGCCGTCGTGCCACGCCCACACAGACATATCCAGTTCTCACTAATGCACTTACGGCGAGCTGGCCACTCGGGATCGATGGCGTTATGTGCCATTGATCCTTCGCCCCACTGCCGACGGCAATTCTTTTAAAGTCCGTAGGACACGACGAATAGGATACCGCAACCAGATACTGATAGGGTCGTTAAAGCTGGCTCAGCCTGAGATTACGAGGGAACATGATCTGATTAGACTTCCGCGGAATCTGCATCTAGGCGGAGAACTTTATCCGGAGGATCTTACATGCAGCAACACCCTTGACATATTCGTCATGACTTTTCCTTTGACAGGATTGCACACAATGTGAAGCTCTAAATCCACCAATGTAAAGATGTCGCATTGACATTGAGATGCCGAGTGTCAAGGGGGAGGTGCTACCCAATATGGCTAGGATTAAATTATTTGATCGTCGCGTATCACAACGTGTCGAATATGGCTGACTGCAGTGGAACTCGAACGTTATTTGCATTGTTTACAGAGGGAAATAGATATTGTTTCTGATTACGGTTCGCGGCTGCCGAGAAGGGACAATTACTAAGGTAAATGCTGTACTTGCATGACAACATTGACGCCCTGGGCGTATCTTTCCCATAGTTCGTGACACAATCCTATTGCCGTGGACATAGGCTCCTATACATATGAACCGTCATCAATGGCTCCCTTTCAAAGATAGAGGTGCCTCCTGTCATCCAGACAACACCCACTCACGGCTAAACCAAGCCAAACGATCTATAACCAAAACCCTTTAGCTCCCTCTTCAAATGGATCCAGGCCCAGCATACAAACGGCGCCGTCCCGCTGTAGCCTGCACCGAATGCCGTAGACGGAAGATTCGCTGCGACCGTCACTCTCCCTGCGGACCCTGTAGCAAATCAATGCCGAGCCTGCGATGCGTGTACAACAACCAGCCAACAGGTCGTATTCCCGATAGTTATCTGGATCCCGGGATGCAGCAGCAGCACGACTCGTTGGCTCTGAACAGTCACGCGCATAGAGAGCCTTATGAGCAGTCGATCTTTGGACAGCAGCCTTTTGATGAGGTGTCGGAGATGGATCTTTTTAATATGGATGTTGCGCCAATGACTGATGTGTCTCTGGGATTTGTTGACCTGGATTTCTTTGGGATGAGTGATGTTTCTCATTCAAAATCAGCTTCTATTGATTCGACAAACTCGCTTCTTCAAGGATTATCCAGATCACCATCGTGGACAACTTCGAGTCTTCCTTCAACAATGGCCAGCAGTATCACAAATTCACTACAGAACTTACCTCTCACGCAGTCAAAGAGTTCGGGTAGGTCTTCAGCAGCCCAGACTCGAGAACGAGAATACTTTGGTGCCGAAGACCAAGAGAACCATTGGTATGAGCCCTTTTCCAAGTGCGACAAGTTGAGATTTCTCGTGGATAATCTTTCCGGAGACGATCTCCATCTTTCGCCTGAGCAAGGTGCTCTTCGGCCACTTTTTGAGACCTATAAGAGACTCCATCGCGATGTTCGAAAAGGTCACGAAGGAAGACTCTCCAGCGAGAATTCTTTATCAATTCAAGGTGGCGCCCGCGGAATGCTTCCAGCCAGAAGAACTTGCGACTCACTGGTTGATGCGTATATCAAGACCTTTGAGTCTGTACTACGCATAATTCACGTGCCGTCTTTCTTGAGAGAATATGAGCATTTCTAGGAAGACTCTGCTTCAAAGGTCTCGACCGCTGACGAAACATTCGCCTGCAAGCTCCTTCTCGTGGCAGCACTTGGGTCGATCACCTTCAACCCAACGGAGTCACAACAAGATCAGGCCACCTCATCCCGGGAACTCTCAATCAACTGGATCTCCTACGTCAAAGACTGGCTCGCCCGTAAGAGCATGAAAGGCATGCGAGGAGATCTAAGTATGGCACAGATCGCCTGTCTCTTAGCCCTGACACGTCACACGCACCACCAGGATTCCGCCCCCATGGGCGTAGCATGGCTTTCCGAGGGACACGGCCTAACTCACATGGCCGTTCAAATGGGTTTGCATCGGGAACCAAGAGTCCGGTCACCGAATATGTCCGTTAAAGAAGCCGAGATACGGAGACGGCTGTGGGCTACGATGTTGGAGTTGTCGTTACAGGTTTCTGTCGATCAAGGCCTTCCGGCTCCTATTGCGCCGGAGAGCTATGATTGCGAGGTGCCGAGTAGTATTGCGGATGATGATCTGGTTCTGGGGGTTGAGCCACAGAGTGTGACGCAGTCATCAGTTCTCATGCTCCTTGCACAAACCCAGAGATTGCGTCTACGGATCCTCCAACTCGTTAACGCACCCGGGTCGTCAAAAACGTATCAGGAATGCCACATTCTTGCATCAGAGCTCAACACAGCTTGTTCCGCGGGTGAATCCAAGCTAGATTCGCAGCTCAGCGACTTTCAGAGTGGTTTCTTGACTAGCTTTGCCAAGCCGTTTGTGCTAGCGCTTCATGAAGCCTTTGCTGAGGAGGCATATTCGAAACCGGAATACTACTATTCACGAAGAATGCGTATGGAGATCTCAGCCCAACTACTGTCATGCACCGCAAGCCCAGGTCCGTACTCAGCACTACTTACCAACGCGTCAGGACAGTTTTCTGTAATGCAGAGACAGGCCACAATGTCTCTATGTCTCGATCTAATTGGAGACTTTGAGGAAGACTCATTTCCCAACTTAGATAGTGCTTCTCGAGTAAAACTTGGAGATATCCTGTCTAACGCAATTACTTTGTTCAAAAGGCGCGTCGAGGTGTCACGTGGCTCGGAGTCAACAGAGGAGTTTGTCTTATTCTCATGCGCATCATCCTACATTGAGAGTCTACAGAGAAAGGGGGACAGTGAAAAGGTGGACGCGAGAGTTAACGAGACTGCGAAGGCTGTGCTGAAGGTTTGCTCGGATATAATGGGAAAGCGGAGGCGAAGGGAGTCACTTGCAGAGTCAGATATTTGGATGGGCTGAGGATCATTGAACACCTCAGGGTCGTTGCCTGTTGCCTGTTGCCTGATGCCTGATTGATTATTATTATCATTATCACGTTAACTTTTCTATTTGATCATGTATATAAAACTGGTTTGATTCTCGAGGAAGATAGCCATTCTTGCGAGTTGTTTTGCTCTAGTATGAGACCCAAGATAGCATACTTTCTGCACTGGTAGCTTCAAGCAACACCGAGTTCTCTCGTATGATGCATAATGATAACGTTCCTCGGATAGACACTCTAAACCCGAAAATGCGAGATTATTTGATGGAAGTGGGGTGATGTATGCACGGAAAATTCCACGGGAAATCCTTCGGGGAATCTCCTCCTATGCCGTCTCACCCTTGCTGCACAGTGTGATGTTGTACTCTGCCGTAGCGGAAACACACTGTACATGGCTTTTGCTCCGATGCCCCTTGACGGCTAAGATGTAACGGCTAATCATGAGGTTTCTTTCAGTGCTGCAGGTCCTGTAGCCCATCGTTTTGAGCTTATGACAGCCATCCATATACACCACCAGCTTCCGATCATAGATCGGTTCAAAACCCTTTGTGAAGTAATTCAAGCAAAACAGGGCATTATTAGATACAACACACGAAACAATGGCACTGCATCAGTTAGTCCTCCAACAAATCTCAACTCGAAATCTCCCTGTTCTTGCGATTGGGGCTGCTTTTCTCATATTTATCTTTCGGAAGCTATTCACAAGCAACGTTAAGTCTGAAGCAAAAGGCTGGAAACCGATAACTCGCTACTGGCAATGGGACCCCATATGGGGTCTTGATCTAGTAGCGAGTCAAATCCATGCCTTACGATCAAACCAGTTCTTGGCATGGCTTGCAAAGCTTCATGCCAGCATGCCTCACACCAAGACCTTCAGTATCAATATGTTTGGTGTCAAGTGGATCTACACTTATGATCCTGAAGTTTTGAAGGCTGTCTATGCTACTCACTTCAAGGAGTTTGGTGTTACACCGATTGGTAATCTTCGAAGAGGACTGACTCCTTTCGCTGATAAGGGCGCTATCACTACTGATGGTGAAGATTGGAAGCACAGTCGCTTTCTTATCCAGCCTTTCTTCGATCGTCAGGTGTACACAAGCACAGACAGAGTGGCTCGACATACGAACCAGTTCATCAAGCTACTACCTGAAAACGGGGAAACTGTCGATCTCCAACCACTTCTCCAACGATGGGTCAGTTACAGTCGTCATGCTCAGTTTATCCCACGTTAACCCCTTTACCCAGTTCCTGGATATCGCCACGGAGTTCATCTTTGGCGAATCCACTGAGGCGCTCGTATATCCCGAACGCGCCAAGATTGCCAACACAATGCTTGACGTGCTTGACGGTGGTCGTCTCCGCGCTCAGCTTAACAGGCTCATGTTTCTTCGTGATTGGACTCCCTGGCTGAAGTCAGTCGAAGAGATCCATGCCTTCGTTACTCCTCCCATTCAAGACACCATCAAGGAGAAGCATGAGCGTGAAAAGAAGATCAAAGACGGCGTAAGTGACTTGGAGCCCGAACGAACTGATCTTCTCTGGACAATGGTGCAGAATCTGGAAGATGTTGAGGAGCTGCGATCGCAGATCTGCTTGATTCTCGTGGCCAACATTGACACTACCTCTGTGTTTATCAGCAACTGCGTTTGGTGGCTTGCTCGCTATCCTGATGTTTGGGATAAGATTCGGCAGGAAGTCCACGAACTACGTGATATTCCCATGAACTTTTCAGTTCTGCGAAACATGAAGTATCTGAACTGCGTCATGAATGAGAGTAAGTGTATCACCTAGCATCCCGCATATTCTCTAGCTAACTAAAAAGCTCATCGCATGATCCCCAACAACGTGTCTCAACTCCGCGGTGCTTTTGAGGATGTCGTGATACCAGTTGGCGGTGGTCCAGATGGCAAATCACCAACGCTTATCCGCAAGGGCGATCTTGTTCTCATCAACAAGACTGTCATGTATCGTGATTCTGAGGCTTGGGGTGACGACTCCAACGAGTTCAAGCCAGAGAGGTTTGACGGGTATCGAGGCTCATGGGGCTTCCTGCCTTTTGGTGGCGGACCAAGACGATGCCCGGCTCAGATGATGGTTCAGACTGAGGCGGCGTATATCCTTGCTCATCTTGCGAAGACCTTCAAGCGCATCGAGCCTCGCGACCCAGAGCCGTACGTTCCTGTTATGAGGATTGGGCCGTCGAATAAGACTGGTGTTAAGGTGGCTTTATACCGATGATTCGGTGTTATTCGGTGTAATCTGCATGCTTGCTGGGTTAAATGGCATTTTAATGCTTCTACGGTTTACAGATCGTATCTAAGACGGTATGAAATATCTTTGTCAATGGCACTGCACAACACGTTTTCAACTCACGCCTGTGGATATCACCTATAGTTATATATGACATTGGATCAATAGAAATATGCTGTTCTAAGATCGCCCGTGTTCTATAAGAGACCTGTCTCGCACTTCCAAGCTGTTTTTTGTTTCTGGATAAATCACTACCAATTTGATCTGCATCTTCCCCATTAAAGCTGAAGGAGAATTTCATCGACGATCCTTCCCAGAAGTTTCTATACAGAGATGAAGTTGCAACAAAAGACTTGAAGTGGACGGATTGGGATCTGATTGGGTACGGAGAATAGCGGGATATTACGTGCTGTTCCGGACTTTGCTTAGACATGCGAAGGGGCACGGATTCTCACACGGATCTGCAGTCAACAAGTTGGAACTGTTTTCAATGCTGCAGGGAGTGCCAATTGTGAATATACAGTATCTGAGCTTTCTTAAAAGTGTACTTCTTTTGATCTCCGTTCATATCAACACTGGTTCGTTACTCAGCTTCCAGTTCGACACCAATTGCGTGTCGGTCTTGACAATACTTTCATCATGGAACTAGCTATCGCGCAACCAATCACGCTGAAATGCGGGCTCACTTTGCCTAATCGGCTCACTAAAGCAGCCATGGCTGAAAGATTGGCTGACAAAGAAGGCCTTCCAGGTGGCACGCAATGTCTTGCCACATACAGCGAATGGGCTAAAGGAGGCTGGGGATTAATCATTAGTGGTAAGACTTACTCGACGCACCAAAATGGCAGTACAGGCTAAATAACTTGTAAGGCAACGTGCACATAGATCCCGCTCATCCCGGTGCACCGGGTGACTTCACAGTGAACCGGGATCTCCCCAGAGAAAAGACTCTTGCTGCTTGGAAGTCTTGGGTCAGTGCCTGTTCACTCAACGGGACGAAAGCCATAGTCCAGATCAACCATCCTGGACGGCAAGCACCATTTGTCAAGAGCCTAGCCCCGAGTCCAATTCCTCTAGATCTCGGCAGGGGTCTATTCCCATGGCTTATCAGATCATTGGTATATGGAACGCCAAAGGAGATGACTCAATCTGACATAGATGACGTGGTAACGAGATTCGCTGAAGCAGCACAGCTATCGGTAGAAGCCGGGTTCGCTGGAGTAGAGATTCATGCTGCACATGGGTACTTACTGGCACAATTCTCATCGCCCCTGTCGAATAAACGAACAGATGCGTATGGTGGATCTCCATTAGCGAGAGCTAAGATCGTTATTGACGTTGTCAAAGCTGTCAGAAAGGCTGTGCCAGCTGGGACATGTGTTGGCATTAAAGTCAACTCAACGGATCATACAGACCTGGGCGACTTCATCACCCAGCTCAAGGCCATTGTTAATGCGGGAGTTGACTTTGTGGAGGTCAGTGGAGGATCCATCGAGGATCCAATGTTCAGCACTGGCCTGCACACGACAGTGAAGGCAAGCACCAAGGCTCGAGAAGCCTTCTTTATCGACTTCGCAAACGCCATCAGGTCTAAGCTCCCAGATGTCCCCATAATGCTGACTGGTGGCTTTCGGACACGCCAAGGTATGGAAGCTGCTGTCAAGGGAGGCAGTTGTGATCTTGTCGGTTTAGCTCGACCCTCCGTCATAGACCCAGCTCTGCCAAAAAAGGTCTTAGACACCAGCATACCAGAACATGGAAGTTTGGCGTATGCTAAGAAAATTGAGGCGTGGAGTTGGGCTAAATACACTGGGATCAAGGCTGTTGGTATGGGGGCTGAAACGGTTTGTCTTCTGTCTCCAACTTTCATGATAGCGCACTAATAACAGGAATAGCTTTGGTATACAAATCAGATTTGCCGTTTAGGAATGAAAGTTTAAGAGTGGTGTCTCAAATGGGAATGATCATGCATCTCCGTAGAAATCTAAAAAAAGAAATCAAGTATTGACTTGCGATAAGAAAAGAACTATGACTAAGACGCTGAATCCACTGAACAGAAAGGGTAATCCGAATAAGTAACCTTTCATCTCAATTCCTTTCGAAAATAGTTCTGCAAGCAACGGGCTTCCAACCATCAACCCCAAAGTGTCGAAAACCCCGATAATGCTGTTCAAGCGTGCAACCTCGCTTTTACCAGCAAGATTAGTTAAGAAACTTCTCAGGAAGGCGAACAGGCCCCAGCCGAGAGAGTTGACTGCTAAACAGACCGATAGCGCCACCAAGTCGGGCGCCATACTCAACCCCAAGAAGCCCAAAGCGAGGAGAGCCGCGCTGATGCATGCAAGAATGCGGTCTGCCTGTAGCGAGCCTATTCGACCATGATAATTTCGACTAATTCTGGGAAGGATAAAAAGACATAGAAAAATAAGAAGGCCAGAGCGGATTAAAATGAAAAGTGTAGCCGCTGAGAGAGATATGTCGTAACGTGCTGAGATGTACTGGAGCAAGATGTCTCTATTCAGAAACAACATGTGAAGACTAAAGGCGGACGCTGCGACCAGAATTCGTGTATCCGACGTCATGAACGAGACTGAGTTCTTGGTGCGTAAAATCAGTCTACTCCAAAAAGCAGGTTCTTCCCCAGCATCAGAGTCTGGAGATGGAGAGGGTTGAGGCTCCAAGGAGCCAGATTCACTGTTATTGAGAGTCTCTGGGATAAGGCAGAGGGTCAATATACTCATCTGTTCAGCACCCAGGCCAAGGACCATTGGTAGCCAAGGGCTCCAGACCATTAGTGCTGCGCTTATGAGCGGACCAAGGAACTGTGTAACGATCATCGCGGCCATCACCTGGAAGAAAACTGATGTTCTGGATTTTCTTGTTAGCTCATCACTTGGTGACACTGAAACAGGACATACCTATCATTTTCTGGGACCACGTCAGATATGATGGTATATATTAACGCTGTGGCAACGGTGACACTGCCACCGAACACGGTGTGCAAGGCCGAAAACCATGACCATCGGAGGGGAATGGCGCCATCAAAGAAGCAAACGAGTTGAACAAAGGCGTATTTCGCAAACAGTGCAGAGGTGAGCAACAGCAAGACCGGTTTTCGACCACGGACATCCGCAACGTGCGCCCAAGGAACAGAGAATACAAGCACTATGTTACAGCATTAGTAAAACTATGACTATTATCTCAAACAGCCCTTTCCGCCACTCAGGATGAATCTGGTAAAGAACTCACTGCCGATGCTGTCAAGAGTAACTTGCCAGCCTTTTAGCATAGCGACCTCGCTCTGTATTACGCCAACCTTGCATAGCCGTTCATCAATCCCTCCGTTCGCGTCGCCTCCGTGTAGCCCATAATCATGATCGTCATAGTAAATTCGGCAGTATATGCGTTCCAAGACCCGAGTCTGTGCCGGCATGATAAGCTCGTATCCGAGATCGAGGAACACGAGGTATAGAAGCAGTAGGAGGATAGTTCGGCGACGAGATTGCGCTATGTGTGCCTCGGGTGTCGCAGATTGCTGAATGGCTGATGAGATTAGAGGTGATGCCTCTGAGGGGGCCATTGCTTATGTTATGTAGGTAGTTGAGGATGTTTGTAGCCTACCTAACTCAAGCGTGTGTTACGGACGGTAAGACAAGCTAACTCTCACGTGATAGTGATGACGTAGCCACTGACGCCTTCCGTAGCTCCAGAATCAAAAGAGAGATCTATGCGAATAATGATCATGTTATGAATTGGCAACCCAGGTCTCATAAGTGACAGCATAACAATCACAGTGTACGGCCTAGCGTGCGGGAGTAAAAACGATCGAGACCATTTGGTGCATCATCACCAAAATTTAGCGCCAGATTTCTGCTGCATGCCCCCAGCGGGCGGGGTAGTTTAGGCGATAAGGCCCTAGGCAGGCGGCCAGCAATCAGTATAGTTAAGTGGGACAGCGAAAAATGCATCCCCAACGAGACACAAAATAAATGATCAGAATGCAGGACAAAGAAGTGATCGTCGTTGTCGGGGCGGGTTGTATTGGGCTCTGCACCGCATGCCTTTGACAGGCACCCCTGCCTAAACGGTACGTCTTTCTCTCTGCGTCAAGAAAAATGAACTGATAATGGAATAGCTCTAGTACACCAATCAGATTAGGCGATTAGGGGCGGTAAACAATTGAGTTGGTGTCAGAGTTTTGCGTCATGTATAGTTACAAGAAGTGCAATTAATCTTGGTACCTCATTCACTCCGAAAATATGGTTAGGATCCAACTTCACATTTGTGCACAAGATCGAGTGCCTATTTACCTCATATATGCACATAACCAATATTTTCCGTTGATCGTATGCGAGAAAACCTACTAGCCGTAAAACTATCCGCCACAATGTGCCTATATCATAACAAAGAAGCAGATCTGCACCTATCATACAAACTCAATCATAATGGAGGACAACAACGCTATCGTTGTCATCGGAGCCGGTTGCATTGGACTTTGCACTGCATACCAATTGTCCAAGTCATTCGAGAACCAGGACCGCAAACCGAAGATCATCGTCGTTGAGGCTGGCGACAGACCATTCGCTGCTGCTTCGTCCGCTTGCACAGGTTGCTTTCACTACCACTTTCCTGGCCCGACGGGCAAGGTACTCGCACCACTTGGACAATACTCTTTCGATCTATGGGCGCAGGAGGCACAGACTGCCGATTTCAGACTTGCTACGGGGTACCGCGCGAACTCCTCCTACGGCATTTGTCAAGGTGACGGCAAGGGCCTCGATAAACTTCCCAACTGGATCAAGACAGAGGCAGGCTGGGATATTGACGATCAGGTTCTGGGGAACAATACAGCTACAGTGTGCGTATTTCCAAGATCCGAATCCAATGTGCTAAAGTTCAGCTGCTGATCGTGTTTGAAAGGAATCCGAAGGGTCTAGGCAAATGGCTAACAGATCAGTGCCTCGCGAGAGACGTCAAAATCATGACAAACTCGGAGGTCCTCGGGGTTCGTTTATCTACCTTGAGTGAGGTACAAGCCATAACTTTGAAGATATCCCGTCAGCAGAATACAAATGTCGGATGCAAGCAGCTACTCCTGGCCTGCGGCCCATGGACACCAACCGTCTGTGAGCGACTGTTCCCCTCCGCACGTCTCCGCCCCCAATTGAATACAGATGCAGGAGACTGGATCATCTGCAAGAATCCTTTACTGACAAATTTTGAGAGTATGGCATTTATTTCATTCGAGCCACTTATTGGAGAAAAGTTCGAATTTGCCGGCCGGAACGACGGTACCATCTGGGTTTGTGGACGAAGGAATTTCAATGCGACGCTGCCTCCACCAGAACAGTCCGATTGGGGATTGACCCTAGGAATGGGTAGTGGGCGAGTCATGAGTCAGCTAATGCAAGGAGAAAAGCCTGACATCGATCTGTCTCCCTTCTCTTTGATGCAGGGCATTACTCTATCTAACCTCTCTCATGATACATAACTGTCATTGAAATTCACTTAAGTCTTTCTACTTAGACTTCACAAGAATGCCTGTCACTTTCCGTTCCTGAATTACATGATGCTTAAATATGCAGTCCATGATTTTTTCTTCTAGCCTATATCTAATATTTCTACGACTCTTTGATTGCCCTTTTCCTCTGCCAATTCTCGTGCCGTCTTGCCTTCGTCATTGACGCATTGCTTTTCTGCACCTCCCTCTAAGAGAAGCCTCACTGTCCTTTCTCTAGCCGAATTCTTTGGTCTCGAGGTTCCACTGGCTGCATGATGCACCGGGGTCCTGCCCCAATAATCCTTGCCTTTGATATCAACTCCTGCATTGAGTAGCACTTCGACAACTGTACTATGAGCTTGTTGTGCAGCGTAATGCAGCGGCGTCATTCCGTAATAGCCCGACTTGTCGTTGGCAGCATTTCCATTGATAAGCATCTGAACAATACGACTCTTTCCGTCCTTTGCTGCGATATGCAAGGCAGCCAAACCACCGACTCGCTGATGGTCCTTATCGACTCCTATGTTCAAGGCATATCCAACAATCCTTTTGTGGCCTGCCAAGACAGCTTCAATTAGGATAGAGTTTGTATCGTTGTCTGTGGTGTGCCTGTCGGCTCCAGCATCGACCAAACGCTTCATAATCTCGATCTTTCCCAGCTTACAGGCAACCATCAAAGGAGTTTCCCCGTTCCTATTTCTGGCCTCCAGATTTGGTTTCATTTTTATCACAGCTTCTATGACAGTGCCTTTACTTCTCTGCACGGCTATATGTAGCGGGGTCTCCTGATTCTGATCTCCGCAATCGATATTCGCATTAAATTCGCTGATCAGTCGATTCATCATGTCAATCTGGCCGCCGAGAGCCGCGAGATGCAGCAAATGATTCCCATGTCCGTCTTTGGCATTCATGTTGGCTCTCAGCTTCTTAGTAAGAGTCGAGAGTGCGTCATCTTTTCCAATAAACGCTGCCAGGTGCAGAGGCGTCTGACCTTCTTGGTCTCAAACTTCAGTGTCTACCCCTTATTCAAAAACATCGACAATACCAGAGCATCCGGATAGCACTGCGTGATGAAGAATTGCCCTGCCGCCACTATCTCTCAGGTTCAGATTCGAATACCTCAGCAGACACTTTAGAACATCCTTGCATCCCTCGAGAGCGGCCCACATAGCTGGTGTCATTCCTGCCGCATCTTTTACATTAACCTCCGCCCCATACGTAACAAAGAACTTAGTAATCAACAGATGGCTACCTTTGGCTGCATAGTGAAGTGGCGTTGACCCATTTCTGGCTCTGGCATCAATATCCGCGCCGTTTCTAGCAAGAAGTATTGCTACTAGAGACCATCTCCCCTGGCAGGCTAGATGGAGTGCTGTATGCCCAAGAAGGTCGCGTGTGTCCGGGTCAAAATCTTTCTCCATCTGATGACGAAGTGATTGTCTGTTATCTTTAGCGGCGTCCCAATGCAGCTTTGTCCATCCAGTTACAGCCTCCATTTCAGCAAGCTCTTCATCCTCGTTAATAAACCTGTATGGGATCGGCCGCCTTCGTTGAGGAAAGGTAGGATCCTGCTGTGCAATCCTGATAAGCCGAGAAGGAAATATGCAAAGACGATCCTGTTTATGGTATATCCTCATCAAGTGGACAAATGTGTTTCTACTTTCTACCTTGTCCAGCTGCAGCTCACTCTCGATCTGTTGCGGTAAGGCATTGATTTCTGCCATAACTTCGTCTTCGAAATGCTTGCGTCGAAGAGCTTCCGGTTTCAGTCGACTTGAGAGTTTGATGTACTCCATGAGCTGACCTAGATGCTCGAGTATCACCGCCATAGATTTATGAACAAACGCTGTGTCGGAAGGGAAAAGGTTTGCTGTCCTGATCAGCCACAGGTAGACTTCTGTCGCCCTCCTCATATCATTTCTTTCTTCATATGGCCTTGCATGTTCTCGAGCTACTTCAATGATGTTGTCGACCCGTGGAAGTTTATTTTCGATGCTGAGAGACCGAATAATCACCGAGTAAGCTTCACTGAGAGTCGCGAGTCCGGTACTTTGAACTTCGGCGGCCATTTTCGATAATGATGCATGGTGTAGAGTAAATGATGTCCAAGAACTAAGGTTTCTGCTGTCATTCGGATTTACTTCTGCCTGGCCTTCAACGGGTTCATTCATCGTTTTTGCCGCCGCACTCAGGAATGAAGACAAAAGACTGAGAGAAAACAGAGCTGCTGGTGGTTGGAACGATTCCACTGCCAAAAGCCCTTTCTCTACGGCCTTGCCCTAGGGAGGATTATTGTCGTCATCGTTTAGTTCGATTCGCTCCAGCTTCACCTTAGGTTTAGTGGCTCTTCCGCAACCAACAACAAGAGACTTTTCCACTACTAAAGAACCTTTGGGGCTTTCTCGAACAATAATTACTTTCCTGAGGTCTTGAGGTATCCACCACCTGATGTCACGCCGTAGCTGCGGTGTGTCTGCGCCTAACAGGTGCACTCCTGGTCCGTTTGTAGTGGCGTCGATTTCTCGGGAGGCATGTCCATCTGTAGCAACGTTCGTCATGGAGAATATCCATAGCGACAAAATCGCTTCCATATCGTGGCGGCTAACTTTCCAATTTCCGTTGACTAGGTCCACGGAGACGTTGATAATTTGAGGCTCTCGTTCGTTGTATATAGCTCGCAACGGCCAGTTGAACTGCGTGAGCTCGGATTTGAAGAATAGCGTATTCATAACCACTTCGATAGCCCTTGATAGAGAATTCGCCTCGGTGAATACTGGACTTCTCCAGCCAGTTAATTTGGCAAAGTGAGACCGCAAAGTCATGATTGTTTGAGCCTCGGAATAGACCTTGCTCATGGGATGCTCATCGCTGCGCTCATTCGCGCTCCCTTCTTGATTATCATGTGCCGCTTCAATAACAACATTCGACCTGAGGTATCCACGACTATTGGTGCCGACGTCGCTAAGTCCATCGCTGTGAGTACCGATATCGCTACTTGTTTCGACGCCGCTCTCCTCTGCATTCTTTCCCTTTTCTTCATTCTCTTCTTCGTCATTGTCTTTATCAATCTTGTCTTCACAGTCCTCCCCGCTGCCGTCTTCACTGCCGTCTTCGCTATCGTGTTCTCTACTGTCTTCACTATTGTTTTCGCTGCCGTCTTCACTGTCGTCTTCGCTGTCCTCATCGTTTGCCTCATCAGTACCATCGACATCGCCCTCTTGGCTTCCATCTTGATGCTCTTCGTTACTTGAATGAGCGTGAACTTCCGTGCTGCCTCTTGCGTCATTCGTGGAGTCAAGCTTTACGTCTTCATTGGCTAAAACGACCCAATTTGTCCAGGGTGGACTGTCGGCTTTAGGTACTTCCCAACGTCTGCCATCCGTGCTAACAATGGTAGATGCAAGCCACTCTAGCTCGAAGTTTTGGACTAGAGACTGGACGCTCGGGGAGGTCGCAAGTCCCCGGCGAATGGCAGCTCGAGCAGCAGTCATCGATATGACTGCTCCCAACTGGACAATAGAAACAGACCAATGCATGTCTCGCAATCCCACGAATTGTATGACGTACCCAGAAATGCTGAGAAATGCCCCGAGTGATGTTTTAGATGATCGTACTGTGTTCTGGGTCGAAGCAGGCGTCGTCTTCTTGCCGGACACCTTTTTAAGTAACTCCAGGATCTGCAATGGCACGTAGCAGACGAGTTGAACAGCTCTATCGACGAACGAGGCCTCGAAATCTTTCTTGATATCATTATCACGGCGTGATGTTATGATCTCCTTTCTATGTGCATCAGAGAGAATTCCGAAAGATCTGAAGACCTGATCTCCGACGGTCGCTTCGCGTTGCACCCAAATTGCGTAGGCCTTATAGCCGGTCCGTGGCTTTCGATGCACCTCTGCAGTTCTTTTCTCAACTACGTCGGCACAGAGCAGTAGTCCGGTTACCAAGAAGATTGTGCCACTCGCTGTGCATGGAAACGCGTAGTTTGATACGGGTTTATTCTCCTCCTTTGGGAATCTCAAGGTATAATAATATGTTGCGAACCCAGCATAGATCAAAACTCCCACTTGGAGGAGGGTGCCTAGTATAGCAGCCATTCGCACTTCGTGCCGCTTTTGAGGATGAACGTTGAGCGATATGTTGGGTGCAGAGGTTGACTCGTTATAGATGATGATGACTTTGTTTGATCTGTTCAATTCCCTGAGTTCGATCTCTTGTAAACCTTCAGGATCAGTAGTGTTCACCAAACTTCAATTGGCCTGGTTTTGGCATGATGAGTACTCACTTCTGCCTGAACTATGCGCACTCGTTCCTTTTTCAGAATCTCCACTTCCCCTACCTTATCTACAAGTTAACTCCCTTCTTCAACATGTCGGCGTATACGTACTCGTAGTCAAGTAACCATCGTGCTCAGCCTCTTTAATGGTTTTGCACTCGAACTCAAACAATCCATTACTGGGAGAGGTATCTTCCCGAGATTCCCGAGATTTGGGCAGCAGAAGAATGAATTCTCTTACTGGAGGCGATCCAAGGCTGCGGACAATCTCAGAGCCATTCCATAGCTCACACACGTCTCGAGAAGTTGAAGACATCAGCTCGACCTCGGCGGCTGCCAGGTTTTCCCTGGCTCTGCCGATAATCGCCTTCAACCACGACGGCCCCCCAACTCTAATAGCACTGACAATGATGGTGAGGATTCCAAGCGGGGCCATCGCGAGAGTAAAGCTATCAGCCCAACCCGTGGCCTGGCTCATGTACTGCATAGTAACTCTTTCTCCGAAGAGGGCAATGAGTCTTGAGCGAAAATTAGTATCATAGGTCTGGCCTGGATTGTTGACTCACGGCGCCAAGTCTGTGAATAGGTTATTGGCGAAGTCATCGCCGAATTCTGTGGCCAAACATCCTGGAATGAACAACAGAGTGATGGCCAGGGACCACGGCAGCGTCTGGCTGGGAATCATGGCAACAGGGAAGCGTTGGCTGGAAGGATCTTATTATCGGTCTCTGTCAAGCACTATCCGTTCCAGGTGGGTTAAGCGTCGTAGGTAATATATCGGTAGATTTGGAAGCGGTTAGTTCTAGCTGAGCTAGAGAATAATGGTCGAGCAAAGTCAGATCATATTCGCGCAATTTGATCGCGCTGAGAAATCAGGCTCTGGGACTTTTGTTTGATGTGCGTTGAGCTTATGGCCAATAACAGGATGTCTTTAAACGCTGCGGCTGATTTGTGTAACATCCATTTCTGCCTTACCTCATATTGAGGCCCTCCACCAACATGCATCGCCAAGACAACAAGTAGCAAGAAAAATGACGATCCGCTCTCGAAACAAGGCCACAGTAACTGTAGAGATCTATTAACTCTTACAGACCCAAATCTATTTGCTCTCTTCAACAACTTTCTTCAGGTCGCGATTCATCCTTACGTATCCCTCCTGTAGTTCGTTCAGCTTTCCTGCCGCAGCAGCTATTGGTGCCAGGATGCCAGAAAAGCGCTCTCCTTGCGTAAATCGTGTCGATCGTCCTTCCTCGACAGCTTCCAGGCAACACCAATGCTCCGTGTCAAATATTATCGGTGTCAAGATACTGCCGTTCCATCGAAGTTCTTTTTCAGGCTGTAATACCGATACTACATTGGTGTACGACTGGGTTTTGTCGATGGTGATGGTCTGTTTGCTTCCAACGGCGAGTTCATTATGCGGAGCTTGTACTTCGATTGATGTGACAAAGGTGTTCCACTTTGGCCAAGACTTTAAGTCCATTAACACTCGCCATACTTGTGATGGAGGCGCTTCAATTGTGATCGATTCCTGGATTTCACGCATTTCGAGAATGTGATGTATTTGAGCAGTGATGAATGACAAATGCGAATTGTATGTTCGGTTGAGTGGAATTTTTTGATGCTGCTAGAACTATTGAGAGCCTACTATTGACATTATATATAATAATTAATTTATTTGCCGTTTTGAAGAAGTTATCCCTTTGTGACGCGGGACGGCGCGTATGAATGACCGACGCGGGCCGGTTCAGCTATGACGTCAACGACTTCGGAGGGTTATTTGTCCGCTCACACAGTCGATATTCCTTGTATTTCCCCGTGAATACGACAATTATTACCCCGATGTAACGATGGCATGGCTTCACTTGAGCTCTCACTTGAAAGAAGCAGTTAACTAATGACAAAATATGTCTTTCATTATCCCAATATATTCACAATTGCTAGAAAGCCCCAGCCCACCATCGTATTTACTCCTCCAGCGACCACCTAAAGTCATCAGTGAAGATGACTGTGGCGTTAGTCCTTTCCGACATGTCAATTTCAAAGCTCTGTGCATAAATCCCATCGACCATGGTTCCAGTGTAGCCTTCGCTCTGAAACCATACGGTGACTTTGTTACCGGGGTTGATAACCTGACTGGCGCCTCTGGGGAGTTGCGAGGAGCCGACGTAGATGGGAGCCCTCTCGTATCCCATCGCTCGGTAGAGAATGGGGGAGGCCCTGTCCGCCTTGTTGTTGAAGCGGAAACCCCCTTGAGGTCCACCACCACCGACACTGCCTGTGAAATCTGGGTTCAAGGTGTAGGTCTGGCCAGGACTGATGGACTCGGGTTCAGTCGACGCCTCAACCCGGGCTGAAGAATTGGTTAGCAATTGACCTTTGAGCTATCATTTCCAGGGTCTGCATACCTCCTTGCATGAAGTTGGATTGACTGGCAGCAATGGCATAGTCATCACTCCACTCGGTTATGATATTAGGCGCAAGGTCTTGGTTGCAATCGTTAGCGTGGGCTCAGATAGAGGAGCAGGCAAGCCTACCTGAGCTTGATGCAATGACATTGGGTTGGTCATTTCCTACTCCGAAACCCAAGCAGAGCCTGTTGCCTTGCTGTGCAAGTTGCTGTAGGGCCCCTTGCCCTGGAACCTTGACTAGCAGAGAATAGTTTGTCATTGTGGCAAAGATTTGTAACTTTGGAAAGAGGGAACTGCAATGAAGAAGTCTTCTATGACCCGAAGAAATGAACAAGGGAAATACAACCGCTTTTTATACCTGAAAGGCAGGTTCATAGAGAGGCGACGAAGTTCCTCATGATCAACAGTGTGGACTGTCAATAGGAGCTCAGCTGGCGACATTTATGTAGTCTACTATAGTTCGCAACACGTCCTTAGAAACATACATAGGCGGGCGTCTGACTATAGGGAGCTTACGGCAGCTATCGAACTTTACCAGCCTATGACTGCAGTCTTTCTGTGCATAGTGAGAGACATGGCGTCCATTGTTCAATAGTTTGCTCAGCCCTTCACACTAGTGTTTGGTCCAGACCAATCTCGGGCAGATAGTACAGCCAGCCACGATGAACCCCGCTCCTCAATTGCGGCTAGGCATTTGCAAATGTCTCTGGTAAAACCAGCGCCGTTAAGGACTACTTACAGACATTCATTGTTTGCCCGCTACCCTATGTACTCCTTAACATGCCCCAAGCTGTAACCCTATCCAGTCGTCTCGTACACATGGCACCTATTGTCTCTGCGCAAATGTGAATTACACTTACTCATCCTGAATATAGCTACACTGATCTGTGGCTTATTCTTTGAAAATCGAAATGTTCAGATTGTTGCTTTGTAATTTTTACTGAGTTTTCTCCGTTCTCGGCCTGCTTGGCCTCAAGGCGCGAATAAAACTAGCCACAATTCGTCCTTTACCTGCCACCGGATCTCGTTCCGCGAAAGCGGAATCTGATGTGACACATTCATGAGGCTCTGATTGGTGGCTGCTTCTTCCCCTCTAGGGAGTTAACTCCACTACTCGTGTTCGCCTATCTTAGTGGGAGTCCGTAATCTCGGTGAATGATATCAAGATCCCGCGGGATCTCGGGGTCTTGTTACCGTTCTTACTATTTTACTTTAAACTGCTATCTTTGAACACTCGATGGCATCAACTCTTTGTTTCCTTTAGTTTCAAGCTCTTTGTTATGGAAAGATGTATCGGGATCCTTATGAGGTCATACCTTTTCGAAACCTACACTGCCGTAGTACCGGGTAGTCTAGTTAAATAGTCCGATAAAGCAACAATTTATGCTTGATGTTCATCTCAGCACAGAAGACATCTAGTAACGCTGAATGTTCTTGTCGTAATGCTCAAGATGCCACTGGCTATCTCAGTATGAGATATAATAAAGACTTTATGCTTACATATCACCTTTCATCGTCATAATCCGGTTTATCCGATGCATCCGCCGTCAGCTGAATACTCTGCCCTTCTCACATCGGCCAACCAGAATACGCGTCCTCGAGCGAACTAAGTAGTTTACAGCGGAATCATGAATTTTTGACAGCCGCTATTTAAGTCGCATAGCAGCCATTCGTCCATGCCCTCCGAGGTTCGGCAAGCAATAGCGCTGCCCGACTTTCGAGTCACTAAGCAGAATTTCCAAGGCCTGTCAACAGCGCCCTTCACATGATTTTCACAAACCTCGTTCTTGTGACTCTCTCCATCCGTTCAAACATGCGATGTTTCGTGTTTCATAGTAATCAAAGGCAAACATGTCGACCGACGAATGGCTGGATCGGGTGATGCTTATAGAGCAGGCTGTCGCCAAGTGCCGCGGAGATGTTGCGCATGCTCAATCGGCGCAGAATGAGGAGGAACTGCGGACGGTCATCACCACGATGTGTCACGATATCATCGGGATAATCGGAAGACCTCAGGTTGAGAGATCATTGCAAGCATGGTCTGAAGTATATCCAGAGCAAGAGGGCACCAAGTTGATAGAGAAGACGAGCATTTACCGCCATTTGGTCAGTGCTCAGGCCCCACATACAGAGCCTCTCATGCTAATGGGTTTTGTAGCAACAGAAGAATGCGCCTTGGGCCCCTATATCCGAGAAGGATGATATAAGGAATGAAAATCAAGTTGTTTCATTGAGGCCGACACCTGGGACCTCATCTTCGCCTCCATCGGTACAAGAAATGGATGTCCAGAACCAGGCGGAGAGACTTCGGGATGCTCTTTGTCTACCGCCTCTCCGACGTGCCTCTGCAGACAATATCAATCTGTCGCATCCAAGATATATATCTTACTTGCCACCAAGCCATCAAAGAACCGCACACGATGGTTACTATTCTCCTTTCACGACCTCTCCGAAAACCCGAAGCAACCGCTCAGAGTCTCCAAGGGTTCTCCCCCCAATCATATCATTTGGCGACGACATAGCCGAGTCGCCTGTCTTTCATACGCCCCAGAGTAGTCGACGAGCAAGCCAGGTCTCCTACCCAGCCTCAGATAAAAGTATCGATCCATTCCAGCCGATCCACTATGATCCAAATCCTCACGAGAAGGCAGCGCCGAGTTCAAAGTCGCATCCCACTAACAACATGACAACTCCTGGCAACGTGGATAAGAACAACGGTATGTGTCGGATACCGAGTGACAAAAAGGCGGGAACTACATTTCATGAGATCCCAACGTCTTTAGCAGAGTATCTCGAGAGGATCCTCGCTGCCGGGGACATGCCGTTTACTCTGGCTGGTTTCAGGGACAGAGATAACTATTACAACTGCCCGTTCTGTAGCGAGAATGGGAAGAGGAATTATAAAAGGTCAGGGCCTTTTGCGGACCATTTAGTCAGACACTGGAAATCACTGCAGAGATAGGAGTAAGACACGCAGAGTTAGAGACTAGTCTTGTTGTCGAAGAAGAAATAATCGACTCCACTCAAAATATTGGCTATTTACACGAACATCTACTCATAGCTATCCTCCAATCCGAAGAAGAGAAAGTTTACTCGCATGCGCAAGTCTAAATCTTAGGTCGATTAAGCAAGATTTTGCCGTCCTTGTCATACCAGATCTTCCTCGCCTTAACCTGTCGAAGATAATCCTTTCCAGAGGTATGCGCATCCGCAAAGAACAGCCACCACTGTCCCTTGTACTCAACAATACTTCCATGAGTAGTCCACCCATCAACAGGGTCAAGAATCTTGCCCTGGTAGGTATAGGGACCGTAGATGTTCTTGGAAGTGGCGTAGACAAGGAAGTGCGTGTCGCCAGTGGAGTACATGAGATAGTACAGCTTGCCGCGCTTGTGAACCCAGGGTCCCTCGAAGAATCGACGGTTGTTGTCCTCAGCTTGAAGAGGCTTGCCTGTCTCGGGAGCGAGGATGACGAGATCGCGGGGTGTTTCGGTGATCTTGTGCATGTCCTTGCTCAGCTTGGCGATCTGAGGAGATAGGGCGTTGGTGCCGTTGGGAGCAGCCTTGTCGCCAAGCCACGACTCGTTAAAGGTCTTGTGATCCTGCCAGGCCTGGAGCTGGCCGCCCCAGATGCCGCCCCAGATAAGGAAGGCCTCGTCGTCAGTATCAACAAAGCTAGCAGGATCGATACTGTATGTGCCGGGGATCCAGCTCTTGTCGGCCTTGAAAGGACCGCTGGGCTTGTTAGAGACAGCAACTCCAATTCTAAAGATCTCGTCCTTATCCTTGGCGGGGAAGTAGAGATAATATTTGCCGTTCTTGTAAGCTGCATCAGGAGCCCACATTTGCTGCTTAGCCCAGGGAACATCGTCGACTGAGAGAGCGACACCGTGGTCGATGACGGGGTCTTTTCCGTAGATGCTCTTCATGGAGTAAGTATGATAATCTCTCATGGCGTATTGAGCGCCTCCTGTGCCGTTGACGACACTGGCCTCGATGTCGTGTGACGGGTAAACCCAAAGCTTGCCTTCGAAAACATGAGCCGAGGGATCCGCGGACCAGAGGTCGGTGATCAGAGGAGGAATATCATTAGTGTCTTGCGCAGCGCACTTGCTGGTCAGAGACAACAGCAATGCTGAAGACAGAAACTTGAGCTGCATCGTAGCAAACTGTTGAACCTAATGCTTGATTGACGGGATTGAAGAAAGCCTGATGAGTAGGAACTTCGTGGATCGTGGCATTGTCTTTTATACCTAGTTTTCTCGCTCCTATACCAACTGCCGTGATGATGACCTCAACTAAGTTTGTCCCCTTGATAAATCAGGCTATTCCCCCTGGAAAGACGGGGTTTGCGGGGTATCCTCTTGGCATAGGATTGGCCCGCCGGATAAAACAATTTTAATAGAGTTTACTGGATGTTTTCTATATAAACTCTTTGTCATGCTGCAGCGCGCTCTTAACTAAGCAGCTGGGGGCGATAAAACACACCGCCAAGCGTAAGCAGAATACGACGCCCGTCACGGTAAGATTTGTGCCTAAATGGAACTTGTATTATCCAGAATTATCCTGTAGTATTGTGTTCATGTTAGTGAGAAAATAGTCTATTTGAGTTTATACTTGCCAGGGGATCGTCAGGAATATCGACAGATTGGGAGTTCAGTGCATGCTTGGTCGTGTCATGGACTGGTGCGCTTAGCATTAGCCCCGCAAAGTACCAGATTATCGGTCCATTCAGCTTACAAGTAGGGTATGGCCAAGGTGCTCGATGCTACCTTATTGGATCTTGCCTCCCATGTTTGCGTAATGCATCTAGAACCTCAGATACATTGGACCCTGGGAGAACAAAAAGTCAAGATCATGCCGTTTCGTGGTAAAGGGCCGTTTATGAACGAGATGCACCGAATGATCCGGCCGTACTATCCGATCGTTGATTCGTGCCATGTGAAACATTCATCGAGTCTTAGCGTCAACGATTGTAGTTGTAGTGGACCTGGGGCAAATGCTCCGATTCCAGTTCGCCCCAGCAAAGAGGATGGATATCTAAGGCACAGCATGCGGCGATTGCTTCTCTGTCGGCAAAATTACAGCTAGTGTAGTTACACAATAATCAATTGGGGGCCAACGTGGATAATAGCAATATACATGATACAGCATGGGACGTGCTTTAGGCAACCAACGAATATGACGCCTGAGGTGTCAACACCAACTCCATGAGCTGATTCCTCGGCAAAATGGAAACGCATGCTACAATTCAGACCCTATCAACCCGAGCCTAAATACCCTCAAAGATGACATACACCAATCGCCATATGCGTCGTTCTGGCCGTAAACCGGCTCTATACTTTTATATCCGGTTCGGTTCGAGAGACACTCCTCCCGTACCTAGACCTGCCAGTATCCCTCCATACCAGCCTGAGTTATTCAAGCGAAACAAAGAAGATGAAGCACAACTCAAACAACTACGTGCGCGCCACTCCCGGGATTGGAGTCAAATAGACGCCCAAGCCTACGAGGATATCATGGACAGAGACGCGGCTAGGAGCGATGCATCCAAAGAACCGCTGAGGCTTATTATATACAGCTACTTCGAGCATCTCAACCTTCCTCCTCTGCCACCTCCTCTTCCAGGATGTAGCACAAGTGTACTATTCAAGAGAGCGGAAAACCACAGTAACGAGAGTGTTAGGCCCTTCATGGTGGCTTGCGATAAAGGCTTGCTTGATGAGGTCAAGGCTTGGACGGAAGATGGGGAACACATAGAAGAGCTTCAACAGCTGGGTCTCCAAGACGGGTTGGTTTACGCAGCGAGGGCGAATCAGATTGAAGTAGTGCGATATCTGCTCGATGAGAGATGGACTCCTCTGAACGGTGAAGTGGTGAGAGAAGCTTGCGATAACCTTTCCCTCCCGCTGTTCGAAATCTGCGTCCGGCATGGTTATCACCCCAATCAGCAAATACCCAGCCGCGATGGGCATTTCGGAGTTGCCATAAACCACTGTGTTCAAGACGTGGATATCACTCGTTTTCTCCTTGAACATGGCGCAGATCCAGACCTTGCCCCATTCAAGGACGGAAGGCTACATGACTGGGGGGAGAAAGCCACGCCACCAATGGACCGTACATCAGGACTCGCACTCGACCTCTCAGTTGAAAAGAGCCCAATGATTGTGGTGCAGATGCTTCTTGAGTATGGCGCTCATCCACAATACTCACGTCCACTACACGGAGCTATTAAAAGATTACACCGCCATTCAGTTCCTGGCGCTGAGGAAGACTGGAGACCACTGATGGGGATGGCTTTAAATTACGGAGCTGAGATCAATGCAAGGACCTACTCGGGCGGTACAGCGCTGTCGACGGCTGCTCATTACGAAAACTGGGAAATAGTCGAGTTTCTCATTGAGAAGGGCGCGGATCCGTTCGTCAAGTGTCCTTCCTCAAAACAAGATTCGTTCGATTCAGCGCTGAAATTTGAGGATCAGCCTTGGCAGAGGAGCAAGGAGGTGAAAGAATATCTGAAGAGTTTGATGAGTGGATCAAAACTGGAGATTAGAGGAGAAGCCCTAGAGGAGGCGAGGAATAATCCACTGGTGCGGATCATTGAGAAAGTGAAGAGCAGAGATATGGCCAGGTTAGAGATTGCGTAAACTGTTGGATTGGAGTATGCATTGATACTCTCTGCGTACCATACAGCGCCTGGTCTACAGAGATATCATTGAATGCTACGAAAGAAACTTCAATTGGCGATATTCACCTGAACAGAAAGTCAATGAAACCGCGACAGTTTGCCAGCTTCCTCAAATAGCAGTTTCAGCCTTAGCAGACCCGCATCTTCGGACGATCTACGTTTATTTGATCTTAGTGTAACGCATTTTAATGGATCTAGACCTTCGGGCCGCCTCCGACTCGAAATTGGCTGGCCAGCAGTACTTAGCACTACTTCAAACACATTAAGGAACTGCACACATTCACTAGCAGCTCATAACGCAATAAAGTACAGATCTGTACCTGCGGGGCATCCATCGGTGGCTTCGATAAGGATAAAGCTCAATCTCTTCCCCTGTAGGGCCTAATAAATAGTCCTCGCCACCTAATTTCTACGTAGTAAATTTCTCCTCATCCTTTTCCCAATCGTAAAAAATGGCCGACGATTCATCCAAATCATCGACAGACCCCTCCGCTGCCGTCGGTCCCTCCAAAGAAGCGAACAAGCTCCTCCCCGAAGAAACAGAACTCGACCAAGATGGCTTTCACAATGGTCACCAGGACCACTTGGACATGCAGCGCCTGGGCAAGAAACAGCAGTTTAAACGAACGTTTTCGCTCTGGTCGTCAATTGGCTTTGTGGCTATTTACATGGCGACGTGGGAATTCGTGCTGATTTCGCTGGCGCCGGGGTTCACGAACGGTGGATATGCTGGTGTTTTCTGGTGTTTTGTCACTACGACTACGGCGTATTCTGCTGTTGTTGCGAGTTTGGCGGAGATGGCTTCTATGGCGCCTACATCGGGTGGCCAGTATCATTGGGTCAGCGAGTTTTCACCGCCCAAGTACCAGAAGGTTCTCTCTTATGCTTCTGGCTGGATGACGACGCTGGGATGGCTGGCTAGTTTTGCGAGTAGTTGCTATACCATCGCTTTTCAAGTGCAGGCGTGTATCAACGTTACGAAGCCTGATTTTGCGTTTACACCTTGGCAGATTGCGCTGATTATGTGGGCTGTTATTATTATCACCATCGCGTTCAACACTTGGGGTACTGCTTTCTTTCCGCAGCTCGAGACAGCAAGTCTGATTGGTCATCTCTTGGGATTTTTCGCAGTCATGATCCCTCTTTGGGTCCTTTGTGACAAGAACGATGCGCACGATGTATTCTTGCAGTTTACTGATCAGAGTGGATGGGACAACATGGGCTTTGCATACATCTCATCGCAGATCTATGTTCTCTGGTGCTGCTTCGGTTCAGACAGTATCGTCCATCTGTCCGAAGAAGTCAAGAACGCGTCGATCGTTGTACCAAGGGCGATCTGGTGGTCATACGTTGGCAACGTCTTTTTTGGGTTCATCATGCTCATCACAATGCTCTTCTGCATTGGCCCTCTTGACGCCATCATCGAGGCAGACTGGCCCTTCATCGCCCTTTTCGATCGCACCGGATCTCAAGGACTGAATTTGTTCTTCAATGTCGTCTTGTGGCTTTTAGTCTACCTCGGCAACATCACGACTCTTGCGACTTGTGCTCGTGAAACATGGGCGTTTGCTAGAGATAAGGGTCTTCCGGGTTCTCAATGGATTGGCCATATGTAAGTGCTCACTTCAGGTTCATACATCTCCTGCTGACCGTTTGACAGGGACAAGAAATGGCACATGCCCTTCAACGCCGTCTACCTCATGTCCATCGGCGCTGCTCTCCTCAGCCTCATCCAGATCGGCTCCGACGTCGCTTTCACTGTTCTGGTCTCGCTTTCAACACTCGGCATTATGAGCACTTACCTCATCAGCATCGGTTGTGTACTCCTCAAGCGCATCAAAGGTGAACAGCTGCCTTCCGCTCGGTGGAGCCTGGGTCGGTTTGGACTGGCCATCAACGCGTTTTCGGTGCTTTACAGCTTGTTCATCGTCATTCTCTGCTGCTTCCCATTGACTCTCCCTGTAGATACTGCTTCAGCGAACTGGGCGCCTTTAATATGGGCTGGCGTTATCATCATCGCCGCCATTGCATATCTGACGCACGGCAGGAAGGCGTACACTCCTCCGGTGAATTTTGTGGAGGGTTTCAAGTTGCAAGGAGTTGGTCTTCAACAGTCATCATAGCAACCTGAGTCTTATAGACAAATGATAGCTGAGAAAATCTTGATCCTGCACTGCCCAAAATTGGATAGCTTCCGAATGAAAGTGGTTCATATATCGCTGTGCCAGTCATCTAATAATGCTCTAAATGTACCAAATTCGTGTATGGAACTATGTGTTGATTACGGTAGTTAAAATTATATAATTTTGAGTGATATATCTAATGCTTTTTTTAAGCAATTCTTAACTAAAACTACCTATCTAAACTGAACCCGGAATGTTCGAACCAGGGAGGATGGGTGTGAGCTGACCAATCCCAGCTACACCATTGGCTGTTCCAGTGGAAACACCACCTTGCGCCAGCGCGACCTGCTTCTTGTCATCGTGGAAGACGGCATAAGCAGCTGTGAAGAAGGGGGCACCAAAGGTACAATCGCCATACTCGTCAGGCGAGAGGCTCAAAGCACAGTACTTGGAAGCGTCGTAGCCAGGTAACCCGTCGAATTCCCCACGGGCGTAGCTGCGAATAGGAACAGCGATTGTCACAGCCTTCCCTTTAGTAGCTCCGGCAAAGGTAAAGTTGACAGTGGCAGTATGCGGAATGGACTCGCAAGTCCCGTTATATGCAAGTACGGACGGATTTTGCAGCTGAATAAGCCCTGTTGCCTTCATGATCTCCTTTCCGCTGAAGGGCACACGATCCTCGCCTGTACCGGAATCAAGCAGACACTGCTTGACCGAAGGATCCGCTAGACCAATCTTGACGGGCTTGCCCGGCTTGCGAATCGATGTAGCAGTCAGCTCTGGTAGTGCCGAATAGTAACCCACATAGGTACGCTCCGGATAATCCTGCTTGATGCGTACAAGCTCGCCGGTATACTTCTTCGTTGAAGGTGCGGCACCGAACACAGCTGCGCCCAGGTAAGGAGACTTGATAGACTTGGGTTGTTGATCAAACCACATGGTGAAAGACGAGGAACGTGTCTCCCCACTACGGCGCAAATTATCGCGGAAAGAAGGTCCAGCGAAGCCCTCAGGAAGTGGTGCCAAACCGAGGATGCTGTGGTCAAAGGTACTTTCGGAGATCTGGCATTTATCGTCGAGTTGAGTAATCTGCGCATAATTCGCCAATGCCACTTGGTTGTTGGTCAATTTCGGGAACTTTGAATTGGAGAAGCCGAATGTGTCGTTGATGAGAGCGGGTGCTGTTATCAACTTGCCGTTGCCGCCATAGGCATAGCCCAAAGGTCCGCCTTTAGGCTTGGTAGCGCCTCCTTTAGAATGCGAACTTGACTTGGGCCAGTTGTAAAAGCTCTTGACAGTCTTGTTGCAGGGACCCTGTTCGTAATGGTAATTGCTACCATCATTGATGATCGAATTGGGACCAAAAACCCAGAAGCTGGGGGAGCCGGTGTCAAAGATTGTGGGCACAGGAGATTGTCCGGGTGTACCCCAACTGATATCGGCTTGTACACTAAGTTGCAACCATCAGTTTCTGCGCGGCTCCAAGGTTGAGGGGAGACAAGCATGACTCACCGAGGATAGCCGCCGTAGCTAAATGAAATGGGAATGATGGGAGGTTGCGGCTGTGATGGTGCAGCAGTAACAGCTACACCCTGCAGAGAAGCGATCGAGAGGAGACTGATCGTGAGTAACATTGCGGCTGATAACTTGTAATGCTTGTATACCAGGTATGATTGAGGCACAAAGCATATGGTTCTTATAGAATTTAAATATTGCACACTCTATGCGAGGGATAGGCATCAGTGATAAAAATAAACCGTCTAGACCGTATCATAAAATATACTTTTCGGTCAGTTAGTAGAGCCCCTGTGGCACGGATGTTTTCCATTTTCGTCAAATACCAGGCCAGAATCATTTTAGCGGTACAGTATTTGCCGATCTCTCGTATTTGGAATCTACGGAGTATCCGTAGATACATAGGCTAAAATTGCGCTAAAGCTTTTGAGACATCAGTTAGGCCGATAATAATCGACCCTTGTACATAGTTAGATAGTCTTTCCATGACGGACAGGGTTTAGCCGCGGGAAGAACTCGTATTATCCTTGCCCAGTCGAACATTCTTCGGTTATTCGGCAACAAGATCAGCGTGATATGCCATACATTCCTCAAGCTCATGTCGGTCATTATATCATCCGCGCTACTGGACAGGAACTTTGAAAGGCTCTATCTTTCGCCACGAAACAATCGGTGATATTCTAGACCAATCATGTCTACGCGAGTTGTCTATACGAAGAGCACGCTATCCCGACGTGGCTCGGCATTTTCGTATGCATTGATTGCAATTGGCCTCTCAAACATACCGTCATATGATTGATGGTCCACTCTGTACCTGTGACAATATTCGAGTTATTATTATAACTAGATGCCATGTCCTCATAGTAGCTAGAGCTCTTCATACATCGATAGCTCCATCTTGCCCAACATGCGGTGCAGTTACTTCGTTTGCTCGCTGCTTCTCTCCCCATTTTGCGATGCTCGCCGTCACGAATCCATTCAGCAGCCTCCCAGTGACTATGTGCAGCTGAAAGCGGCACCTCAAAATGAGCTACTGTCTTTGCGACTTCATCTCGCGGAGCTGGAAAAGCCCTATCTCAAAGTGGCCAAGCAGGTGTCCGACCCCGCTTCCAATCAGTACGGCCGTTATTTGGGAGCGCATGAGTTGAGAGCGATTTTGCCCGACAAGGATCTCGTTTCTAAAAAGGTGGCGGGCTGGCTCCAAGACGAGGGGTTATCCAACTACACGACAAGTCCCCATCACGTCGATGTCACAACAGCTGTCGCTGACTGGAACCGGGTTCTGAACACCACGTTTTACCAATTTCGACACAAGGCTACCGACCGGACTGTGATTCGGACTACCGGGTATAGCATTCCAAGCACGCAGAAGGACGCGATCAGTTACATATATCCAACAGTACATTTCTTCCGATTGGAAACCAGCCCCAAAATGATACAAAAAAGACAGCATGTACCTACTGGACCCAGCAATTGTTCGAACAGCGTGTGTCCATCTCAGCTGCGCACGCAATACAATATTCATTACAATCCAGCTGACGGCAAGTCGGGCAGCACAATTGCCATAGCTGGTTTTCTGAATAACTTCCCCAACGTAACAGACGTCAAAGCCTTCCTGACCAAATATGATAAACGGAATCAGATGTCCATCCCTCCAATCAACGTCGTTTCTGTCAACAAGGGTACCCTCAAACCTCCAGCAGACGGAGGCTCGCTCACAGTCGAGGCTGAACTTGACCTGGACTACTCAATGGCCTTCACGGGTCCGCTCCCTGTTACCTTCTACTCAGTAGGTGGCCACGCGCCAAAGATCGGCCAAGCCCCGAATAAGCCGATCTCACCAGACGACAACGAGCCATATGCCGAGTTCTTCGAGTATATACTCGGTTTAAAAGACCCTCCCAAAGTTATATCCATATCTTACAACGATGACGAGAAGAACGTACCGGTTGCTTATGCGACACATGTTTGCGATCTTTTTGCAAAAGCTGCTGCTCGCGGAATCTCTATCATTGGATCTTCTGGAGATGGAGGAGCGGCTGGAGCGGGTGGCGATAATACCTGCCTTGGAGTGTCTGGTAAGAAGAGGCTCTTTGTACCAACATTCCCCTCGAGCTGCCCTTGGATGACCTCTGTAGGCGCCACGGCGGACTATGGCGGTGCGGCTTCGTATAGCTCTGGGGGCATGTCAAATGTTTTCAAACGTGCTTCTTGGCAAGACAAAGCTGTGTCAGGTTACATCAAAGCCTTGAAAGGCAAGCACAAGGGCTTTTACAACGTCAGCGGCCGTGCACAGCCAGACGTCAGTCTTTTAGGCGATAATTATCTGACGCTGACCGGAGGCCAAGCTTCGATCCACAGCGGCACGAGCGCGTCTGCACCTGTGTTTGCAGCCATGATTGCACTTGTCAACGACAAGCGTCTGAGGGCGAAGAAACCTGTATTAGGATTTCTCAACCCTTTGCTGTACTCTTCAAAGGCGAGCTCAGTCTTCCGTGATGTCAAAGATGGTAGTGAAACGGGTGGTTGTGCGGATGGTAACTTTTTTGAAACAGGTTGGGAGGCCCTCGCAGGGTGGGATGCTGCAACAGGTCTGGGTGAGCCTGACTTTACAAAGTTGGCCGCTTTATTAAGTTGAGAGGGCAGAAAATTGTTAAGTAATGTCCAACACTAACTTCGAGTAAAGTTAATAATGTGTCATATCGCGTGAAACCGCGGCTCCGACTTAAAACAGAGCTTTAAGCTACCACTCTAAAAGAGTTTGTCTCTATACTGGATCTAGAAAGTAGTAGACAGAAACTACAAGCGGCATAGATGCAGGTAGTAAGTCTATAAAATATATCGTCTGTATGATCGTACTGAAAGTCAAGACAGGTGCTAATCAAGGACATTTTCCTTAAACTAAGTAAATCGGCAATTAAAACAAGAGAACTTTATATCACTCCATGGTCTCATGTTCTAAAGTTTACCGGCGTAACCGTAGAGGCAAGGGAGACTGACCATTTTCATTAAATGCCCTGGATATCAAAACAGGAAGCCATAGGTAGAAAATAAAATATAAGAAGAACGAAAATTAACATATTTATAATTATAAAGGCAGTGGATCTCTTATATGCCCTAAGCAAAAAAAGCTAAAGGGGCGGGAAATATATATAAAGAATTAACTCCTGTAAGACAATAATTTAATATGGCCTTAAAAATGACAGCTTCTAACCTCAATTGCTATGGCTTTTTTCCTTTCTTTTCTTCTTTTTATGTTACATAAACAAGTCAAAGTAAACGTGTTAAGTACCAGGTCGTTTTAAGTTATTAAGATTTAATCTTTAATAATTATTAAAAGATATAAAAAAGGAAACACCTAATTTCTTTAATGTAAGATTTAAAGTCCTTTTATGGTCAAGTCCAGAAACTCCACGAATTCTCCGTATTCTCCATTTTGTCAGTATTCTGCCTCCTCACTTGATGTCCTCTGTTGTCGCCCAGCATGTCCTTGAGTGTCAACCGCCCACTTGCCAGCTTTCACCTTGTCAATAGCATGGCTGTTCAATTTTAAAGTTTTTACTCTCAGCTTCGTAAACCAAGTTTTTGCCATTGTCTGCTATAATGCTCGTCTCGGCTCCATGATCAGCGATGTATGAGAAGACCTCTCGGGTATTGCAATTGACGGACCAGAACACAGGGGCTCTTCCATTATCAGATGACGCCGTAGGTCAAGGGCACTTTCTACATTTGGTGAATTAGAAACCTCTTAAAAAGAGGTGTACGGCGAGACTGGAGCAACCCCATCAGCGATATTGAGGATGTTGCGAGGTGCAGGTGTCGGTTCCAATTAGCCAATTTCTCTGTGACATGGTGTTTAAGTAACTGAATTTGACTGAAGCTCCTAACGTAGCCTCGCCATTGCACTCTACAGAGTGCTTAACGATTCAGTGATAAGACGTGTCAATTGCTGTCAACGCCAGTCAGTGATTGAAAGACCGCCGTCTTCTGTGAATCACGCAGTAGATACCCCAGAGTCCTCATAGATTCAGTGACAACTGAGATATGGATACAATTAAGCTCAGAGCTGTCAAGTATGACTCTCCTCTCCTTCGCAATAGCAAAAAACGTGCGATCCTCCACAAACTACAACAAATATCGCCGAGTCGGCATTGTTGGTTGTTCGTCTCGTTACAATGCCCGTTGAGATTGTCCGTGCGACTTACAGCGAGCAAGAAGCAATCGAAGAGTTCATGATCAGCGTCTTTGGGGAAGGAAACACAACCGTCATGGTAAGAAGCTTACTGCCGATGTCCCAGAGGTGCAAACAAGCTAACCAAACAGTGGGAACGCGGCAAATACCATTGTACCCTCCCGAGAAATCTTACCGAGGTTAGTAGTTCCCTTGTCGCTTGATGTTCTGAACTTTCGTTCTAACAGTGAAAGGCCGAAAAACAAAAGATGGGGGAAACGGTGAAGGTGGAGCACTATGAACAAACTTAGGGTTCTGGTACGGTAGATCGCTACCATATGTCTGGATGCCAGCCAAACCATGATAAAAAAAAGTTAAGAACTTTAAACTCCTTGAGTGCAATACAATTTATTCAAACTATTTGAACTCAAGTCTTGTCTATATTGTTTAACTCCTTGAGCCTTGGTCTCAAGGATATCCCCGTATGTGCTAAGGTGATGGTCAACCCTAGCTAAACCGCATCAATTAGAGCCTACGTGCTACGAATAGGCCTTGCATCGACCGCAACATCGTTCTTTCTTATCCAAGTTCTGGCAATTTCAACCTTTTCTCCAGTCCATGGGTTGCCAATAACATATGCCTCCCTCCTCGTGCATTTGGAAGATAATATCTGGAAAGCGTCCAGAAGTTGTCCAGACGACGATCGACTTCTGCCTTGCGCAATGACGACTATCATCTTGCTTGAAATGATATCAAGAGCATCATGTAAGAAGTCGGAGCAATCTGGATGTTGATGTAACTTGATGATCCACTGTGGAACGTTAACAAAATCACCGAATTAATCTGTCCAAGCGACTTACTTCCACAACCTCTGCCTTTACCTGCACCGTGAAACTCTCTTTATCAGCTCTTCTTTTGAAAGCGAAGAAGATATTGTTGTTTGCACCGTTGATGAACATGGTGGTCCTTGCCTGATTAAACTCTTTGACATACCGAGGTCCGCCTAAGAACCAGGTTATTAGGTCCAGAAATAAGCACCCCATTGTCCATATATCAAAGGATCTTGATATAGTTCCCCCTTCGATGTCGCATTCAGGAGGGCGGTATCCAGGAACTGGGAGAATCTTCTGATTTGGGATATTAGAGCGACTCTGAATGCGGTTAAAAGTTGATAAGCCGAAGTCAGAGATGACAAGAATGATTTCGTCTTTATCCCCTGATCTCTTGAAACATAGGATATTATCGCACTTAATATCCCCATGTCTACCGTAGCCACTACCTACTCCCTGCTCTACATGTTTCGGGTTGTGTATCGTCTGTAGCGCACCGATTAGTCCTTGGAGTTGGTTAGATATCCAGACTGCTGCTTTGCTGTGCCTGGGGGGTTCACTCTTTTCCAGGTACTCGCCAAGGTCACACATCGCACTGGGAAAGATAAACCCCTTTCGTCTGCACAACGAAAAGCACACAAGGCTGTTACGAGGTGAGGATGCTTGAGCCCGTTGAAACGCTTAAGCATATCCCACTCCTGCTGGAATTTTGACTCATTGTTGTGGCCCATGTTGTGAAGGGTCTTGATTGCAAACTTTGTACTGTCGATATTGATCTTTTTTTTTTTTTTGTCTGCATTAGCTTCCTACATCTGGAAAAGGTTATTCAAAGTTCGTTACTCATACTCTTCAATAGCTGTTGATAGGCATGTGACGTGGGGTGAATCTCGACGCGTGTCACCCTTCCAAAAGCTCCCATATTATCTGAAACTTCGTCACAAGCCTCGGACCATGTTTCGCGGGAACGACGCCACGGTTTACAGGCGGATTTATGTAGGTGGTGCTTCATGAAAGGTTCGTCCGCTGTTGAGCTGAAATATGGTGTATCAATTCTCCATTGATGCGATTCAAAGTATTCTTTCTCTGAAGTTCTCCAGCCTTCGAAGCATGCGATGGGTAGGTCAGATCCGGCTAGAGGATAGACTGTGTTATTTTCAATCTTGATAGGCAGTTGTTGGTCATTGAACCCTGCATTAACAAAACGCCGAATGTCACCGCAGCGCTCTTGCAATGCCAGCAATCCGAAAACTTTGAGGAATGCCCCTGGTGGAGTACGGTCTGCTGAGGGTTTCACGTCTGGCGGGTGGATTTTTTCGACGTATTCATCGACTTCGAGATCGTCGAAGCCGTGTTCAGGCCGTTTCAGTTCAGCCTTGATTCTTTCTCGAGTCAAAATATGCCGCAGCAACTTGTCAGTCCAGAATCGACCATTTAAACCCTCCACACTGTAATCTCGTAGTAGTTTCCCCAGATCACCAGATACACCATTCAGTGTAACAAGTCCAGTTCCATCATACTTGTACTTCTCCCTCGGTACCTTCCCAAGATCACTGGGCTCGGTCTTTAGGTCTGTCATTTGATTCATGTAGTCGGCGTAGATTCTATAGACGCACTTATCAACAGGGCCGCAATTTGAGCCCTAAAATCTTAACACATCACTTACTATGCGCATTCAGATGTTCTATACCTTCTTATCGCAGCAACCTGTATCTAGTTTCCTCTTGGCGGTTTTGTTAAGTCCAGGCGGTTAGCGTTATGCACTCTGGATCGGCTCTGAGCAGGTAGGATCAGTATAAGTAATCCAGGGTCAAGAAGCAGTTACCAATGGTGCATTAATTATTAAAGCTTAGGCAGTAATCGAATACTTGGACATTTTAACTGCCGTTCTTTATAGCCTTTTGGACATGTACTTTGTTAGAGCGTCAAATTTATGGAAAAGGAGTAAGTGGTAGCTCAAGCACTGATTATTCTCTAATGCGGATAGCCACTTGTCATACGCCATTCGTCTCGAAAGCCACGCAGGCACAGTTGGTTGGCTTGTGCGAGGATCTTCAAGCGCCTGTCACACGTTGCAATGTTGCTCACCGGTGTAACGCCTCGACATAGCCATTGACGACCGACTAGCGTCCATCGGTCAAGGAGGGGTAAATTTCACAAAGTGTTTCAAGCAAAGCCCCCCCAGTGAAGGTAAATAAAACGACATCTGTGCTGATCAAAGGCTGGTTTGCTACGACTGTTTCTATCTCTTCGAAACCTGCATCTTGACTCGGCAATACCAGAACAACATGAATTGGGCAAATGATAGTGCGATATGCTGCGAAAACGAAATCAGCAGAGTATTCAAATATCAAGAGAGACCAACAAGCCTCGTACGAGTACTTTCAGACGGAAGTGTTTGTGCGCCCCTAGTAAAATCCACGGTATTCTGCTAACGGTCTTCTAGGAGCCTCTAATATGGACAATGAAAGATGTTACGGATTGGAACAATTGGTTTGAGAAGGTCGGTATTACTCTTTACTTGTTCACCGAGACTGACAGCCTTCTAGCAGCACCCAAAGCTTGATGGATTAGACTCGGGCCTTGTTCTAATGTATGTATTCCTATTATCCATGAGCTCCGGAGATTGACAATAGTGTCAGTTTATCAAGAAGAATCGGCGAGCCCGTTCTCGATCCTGTAGAGAAGATTGAATCGAAAGAATGGATCAAGGCCATCCGAAAAGCAACGATGCATAACAAAACTGTTTTTGACAAGAATCTACGCGGGACTGGCGGTCAGCGTAACCTACGTACATTGCCATTTTCCGAACAGCGCTTCCAGGATATTGCAAAGAAGTTCTACATACATGACTCGATCAACCGGGTCGTAAGTCGAGCAAATGTTTCTCAGTTCTCGGCCGTCAAGCTAGAAATGGCCAGGCATGATGGTCATGAACTACTCGCACACGGTATGTGTCCCCTAAACACTGATGTGGGGTGACTTCTTATGTCGGGACAGTGTACAGCGCACGAACTTCCAATGCTTGGGACGGCGATCTTGCAGTATCGGCTACGTACTTTCCGCATTGTAGGCTCACATTTGCAGTCATGTTTGGATGTCCTCTGTCCGTCGAAGCAGAGGTATTGACACGGCTTGAAGCAGCCACCTACGAGATATGCCATCCACTATTAGTTCCTAGCATGCTGGTGGAGATTGAGAGGCGGCGCCATCTACCAATAATAGACGACACGCTTGATCAAATTGAAGCCCGATTCTTGGAGCTGGATGATCCCGAGTCTCTGCAGCACATAACGGAGGCAGAGAAGCTGGCTCGCAAGGAAGAGAAGAGATCAGCTTGGTTAAATATGCTGTATCTCCGCAATCAATTGATGAGCTGGAACACGTGCTTGGAAGCCCTGTACGAACATGCGGATCGCCTCAATCGGACAACATTTCGAGATGACGTTATTTCGTCTCAATTTAAAACTCGATCCTCTGAAGAGTTCACTGTTCAAGGAGAGAGTTCTTCAGACTCTAGTGCAGACTGGATCGCCCCGACTGGCGAGTTATCTCTGGTAAACAAACAACAAGATCAGGAGACTAACAAAGTCTATATAGATGCCATCTCTCCAGAGCTTCGGTTTGATAAAAGTCAGAATCTGCAGTCAATAAGAAGTTCTAAGGGTTATATGAGACGAACCGGTGCTAAAATGAAAGCGAGGCTCCAGGAGGTTATCAAGGACTATAACGAAAAGATTCGAGAGTGCACGGCTGGTTTTGAAGGTATGGCTATGACGACGCAATGGGTAAGTCATGACTTGGACTTCTTCGTCTGTCCCGAAACCTTTGTTAATAGCATGGAGACTCAAGGTGAAACAAACGTCGAGATAGCATTGGCAACCAGTCAGGACTCGCGCCACATGAAATCCATTGCTCTGGTTACCATGATATTTCTGCCCGGGACATTCTTCGCGGTAAGTTCTACACCAAGAGTTTATGCTATGCTGACACACAATCAAGAGCATGTTCTCAATGGGCTTTTTTGAGTGGGAATCCGATGATGGTACTGTATCCGTGTTTCCATCGTTTTGGGTTTACGTGGTCCTTGCTGCTAGCTTTACTGCTCTTACAGTTGGGGCATGGTGGTATCTCGGAGTCTATCGCTATAAAAAGCACAGAAACCTCTCATTCTCTGTTAAAGGAAGACAACTATTGAGTCCGAAGCCGTTGAACGGCATACTGCGCCAGACCGCGAGGGCTTTGAAAGTCAAAGTGGCCAAAAGGGCACTTCCCCCATAGCTCCAAAACAGAAGCTGGCGAGATATGATCTTGAACTGTCCTAAACAAGTGACGAAGCTATTGATGGGCTGCAATTTAACAATGGGCCACGCCAGGGATGATGCTATTGCTGTATGCCACAGGTACAACTTTAACAGCCAGAGAGGAATAAATTGTCTTTAGTTTTTACATTACAAGAATCGAACGCCTTGAACTCCAATTATACCTTGTCGAAACACAAGGTAAATGCTGTGGCTGACCTCGGTGGCAAAGCAGATTTTAGCGGCACTATTGGAGAGTTATGCTGAAAGCCTGAAAGCCCCTCCGTCGAATATCCTGTAGCAGTAAGGCTGTACTGCTAAATTACAAAAGTCCCTCACCCAAACATGTGTAACATGCAAATCGACTGCACAGCCTAATGCTTCCCGTATTGCAACCACTGTAGGCACTCGTATCGCATCATCATTGAGTGCGGTAGTACATGTTAGTCAAAGGATGGAGCCCTGGAAATTATTGGGTGGCGCAGGGTTACAGTAACCTGACAGAAGCAGCTTAGAGGTCGATTGAACCCGTCGGTCTTGCGATGTGAGTGCGCCAGTGGCGTTTGCTAACAGGGTCTTTCTGGTAGATGTTTACCTCAAAGCACTCGTTGTGACCACGGCACTTGTAGTTCTTGCAGCTGGATGATCTCTTAGTATCATCGACTTGGTTGTTATGTCATAGACAAGAGTGTTGACTTACTTGTTAGCCTTCTTAGAATTGGATTTTGATCAGCTCTGTTTCCACTGTGATGCCCTTTTTGTGATTCTTACAGTCGTGTTGCAAGCACAAATGATGATTACCCGTATAGGAAGGAGGTTAAGATCTATGATAGCGAATGAGTCACAGGTAAGATTGTCAGCTGTTTATAAATAGTGTCAGCCTGGACCGCCTGATATCGCAGACACTAGGTCCGTCAAGCATTTAAATACACCAAATTTACGTTCTCAAACTTGATTCTCGGTAAATTTGGTATCGATATGACAGCAGCTCAGGCGCAGCCTCAAGAGACATGGCAGCCCATGCCCCTGTCAATCGCTCCATCAATAGCGTCTCACTCCCTGTCAACACCAGAGTCCCTACAAATTGAGATTGATCAAACAACTCACCGGCTTCAGCTCCTCAACTTTTTCCATGTCCCTGCTTCATCTCACATTCTTGAGATTGGATGCGGTCAGGGAACATGCACTGTTGTCTTGGGTCATGCGGTTGGTGAAGATGGCCATGTTGACGCCATCGACCCCGCACCTCTTGATTACGGTGCACCATACACTCTTGGCCAAGCACAACAACATATCGCCAAAGGCGCTTTGGGCGGGCGTGTGAAATTCTGGCAGGCCCAACTCGAGGACTTTTTAAGAGAGACAGGGGACAAGAAGTGGGATTATGCCGTCTTTGTGCACTGTCTATGGTATCTCGATGCGCCAGAAACCCTTGCCCGCATGCTCAAAGCGCTCAAGGGACGAGTGAACAGAGTCTGCATTGCTGAATACGCCATGAAGGCATCTGAGCCAGCTGCTGTCCCTCACGTCCTTGCTGCTTTGACGCGAGCGACATTTGAGGCACAAAGACCAGACAGTGAGGCGAATATTCGATGTCTGCTGAGTCCATCTGATATCAAGAGTATTGCGGGGGATGCTGGATGGAAGATTGAGCGAGAGACGGAAATTGTGCCGCATGAGGGATTGCAAGATGGTGGCTGGGAAGTTGGGGATATGAAAAGCAAGAGCTTTCTTGATGATATTGAGCAGTGTGTTGCTGATAGTAGGATAAAGGCCACGCTTCGGAGTGGGAGAGAGGCGGTTGTAAGAGCCGTTCAAGGACTTGACGGTAGTAAGGTGCGGACAATGGATGTCTGGGTGGCAGGATTTTATTAAGGAGAATAATCTATACGATAGGTAGAGCAGTTTCATATGAATATTTATGATGTGACATAATCATGAAGTATTTGCAATATCTTAATATTATAATTTCTCTGTACAACTGTAATGGACTTATTTCTTATTGGAAACGTCTAGTAGAGACAGTCAGCATACAACATAGAATCAAAGGATCATGAGGGTAGTACTTACTGAACTGGAAGTGAATGATATCTCCATCTTGAACAACCTGCAAAGGACAAAGTGAGCTTAATGTGATGTGAGTCCAGTCGCGCGCACTTACATATGATTTTCCTTCTTGTCGGTACTTGCCAGCTGCTTTAATGGGGCCCATGGACTTTTGTCCGTCACAGAGATCGTGGAAGTCTTGATAAGCGACAACCTCGGCCTTGATAAAGCCTCTCTCAAAGTCGCTGTGAATAGCACCAGCGGCTTGTGGTGCCAAGCAGCCCCTAGGAATTGTCCAGCATCGGATCTCCTTCTCACCAGCTATATACAGGTCAGCGTCTCAGCTACGAGTCGGAATATCTTGACAAACCTGTGAAGTAGTACTGTAGCCCAAGCTTGGTAAATCCTTCAGTGATAATCTTGTCCAACTTTGACTTCACTTTGATGTCTTTGAGGAACTCGGCCAGAGCATCTGGGTCATCCTTCAAGCTGTGTAGTTTCTCTTCGAACTCAACCGAAAAGGGAATGATATCACGAGGAGTACCACCATGCTCAGTAACCCACTTGGCAATACCGGGGAGGTACTTGCACTTCTGTCGAAGGTAGTCCTTCATTGTCAAGTTGACGAGATAAATGACTGGCTTGGTGGTGATGAGTTGGATCTTTTCGTTGATGAGGGCGATCTCGGCAGGTGTCCAGCGTCCGTCTCGGACTGGTTGATCCTTTTCCAGCATCTATTTCGTGTCAGTCTTCTTCTCATTTCCCGGTTGTCACTTGCTTTCTACTGACTTCCTTGATCTTGGTTGTTGTCTCAGTGAAAAGAGGCAGCATCTTATACTTGCCACCAGCTTTCTTGACAATCAGCTCCTCAGCGACGATTTGCTTTGCGAGAATGTCTAAGCTCAGCGTTAGTTTTGTCCAATTACCAAAGAAAAAGTACTTACCGAGGTCCTTCTTGCAGAGCTCGCTTTGAATGGTGTCTATATGTGCCTTTGTCAGTTGAGTCACCTCTAGATAAGGTGCTGAACCAACCCAAGTCTCTAACAGGGTCAATCGAGTCGTCGACATGCAGAACCTGATCGTTGTCGAATGCTCTATTGTGCATGCCAAGTCAGCCTGGCTCCTTACCACTGCACTCGACAGAACCTACCTGACAATATGGAACATGCCGTCAACGGCTTGGATATGCGACAGGAAGGCATTTCCAAGACCTTCTCCCTGAGAAGCTCCCTTGATCAAGCCAGCAATGTCGGTGACCTGAAGGTAAGCAGGGTACATAGAAGGAGGCTTCCAAAGGTCACAGAGAAAGTCCTGCATTTCATCGATTTTAGCTTCTCCCTCACCGATATTCGACAGGATCCCAACTTACATATCTCGCATCAGGAACAGCACATCTCGCCTCATTAGGCTCAATCGTACAAAAAGGATAATTCTCTGCCGCAGCGCTCTGCTCCGTCAAAAGATTGAACAAGCTCGACTTTCCGACATTAGGAAGACCGACGCATCCCATCTTCAAGTTCTTGCGAACTCTTCCAAAGGCGACGACATTATCGATGACGGGTTCGGTTTTCTTGGGGGGCGCCATTTGCGATCGATGGTTTGCTGAGGTTGAAGTTGAGATGTTTTTTGTTGGTGTTTTTGTTTTTGAGAGGATTCAAGGGATGGGATTGTGAGGAAGACTTTTCAGAAGTGGCCTGATAGCCCACTTTAAAGACATGGGTGTAGAGTGTTCTGGCCAGTTAGTCGAAAGCCACGTTGATACGCTGTAACCTTAAGAAAATACGAGAAAATGCTGAAAATTGATATTCAGTGACTTTTTCGAACAGCTATTGTAGTACATTTGCTATTATAAATCCATAGAGATCTCAATCTAGTCTATACAGGGCTTCATATCGCCATGCGAGGGAAAAAGGCATTCGTGAGGGGTATCACGTGAAGGACCCTGAAGATTTAGTGGAGGGGCGGAGATGCCGTTTACAAACAGATCTAAGCCTAAATCGGCTTCGGTTAGGAAGCGAACCGACGCTGAAACGGTGTCGGCACGGCCACAGCATTATCTCCAGCCACGACCAAGCCACTTTACCTACCATCTGAGATAAACAGTTAGGTACATTTAGTAGAGACTTATTAGAGAAACTCCAGACAAGGCATCAGGTGATTCACCAACAGGTCTTGCGACAGTTGAACCGAACTCTCTAGTCTTATTATTCTAACTAGCACTCTAATTACCAGAATCCATGGGCCAGCCAATTACTTCCAGCACCCCATCACTCCAAGCCAAGACATAATCTCTCCCCCTTCACCTCAGCCATTACATGCCTTGCTGCTTCTTATCCAAGCCTACAAGAGACTTTGTACAGTGAATTATCTTAGTTGCAACCAGCAGCCTGAGCGTTTTGCTTGTTCTGGCCGCCTTGGTGGTGACGGGCCTCGAGGTCTCGTTTGCAGTTGGCGTTGTTGCCAGTTGCTGCGGCGGCGGCCTGGTTGCGGTTGGCTCCATTGCGGTTGGCACCGGCGGCGTTGGCCTTGTTGCCACCTTGAGCTCCCTGATGGTGGCGAGCGACGAGCTCCTCACGCTTGTTGTTCTTGCCGTTCCTGCCTTTGGCCTTTGCTCCCTGGTGGTGACGGGCTACGAGTTCCTCATCACGCTTGTTGTTGTTTCCATTAGCGTTACCGTTGTTAGCGGCAGCATTGTTGTTGTTAGCAGCGGCGTTGTTGTTGTTGCAGCCGTTGGCAGCGGCAGCAGCTCCGTTACCATTGGCATTGCCATTGGCGTTGTTGTTGGCATTACCCTGGGCGTTCCCTCCCTGGTTGCCCTGGTGGTGACGAGCTACAAGCTCCTCATCTCGCTTGTTGTTGGCGTTGCATCCATTGGCGTTGGCATTGGCGCCAGCGTTAGCATTGTTGTTGGCGTTTTGACCCTGAGCCTGGCTGTTCTGACCCTGAGCCTGATTGTTGTTCTGGCCCTGGGCCTGGTTGTTGTTGTTGTTCTGACCGCCTTGGTGATGAGGCTATGCTTGTTAGATGGAGTGCTGCTAGTAGACATCAGCACGACTAACCTCTCGTTTCTCAGCGCTGAAGATGGGGAGGGCGAGAGCGTCTGCTGGGAGAGCAGCAGCAGCCATCAAAGCCTTGTTCACATTAGCTTCAAAGTATTATGAGCATGTTGAGCAACTTACAGCAACTTGTCCGAAGCTAGAGCGAGATACTCGGCTGTCTTGAGAGAAGGCCTGAGCGGCGAGGACAGTGACGACAACGTTGGAGAAATACATCTTGACTTGGAAGTGATGAAAAAAGGGTGTAGAAGTTGTTTTTTTCTGACCGGCAGGTAAAATGAGAGTGATGTAGAATAAAAGCAGGACTAGCCTTGAAAGTTGATGAGAAGAGAAAGACGTTTGCGTCAAGCAAAGTTAAGCTCAGATGATTGAAGAAGGAAATGTGAGTTGGTTGAAGAATTAAGATTAGAGCTGAAGATGCTAAGCTTCTTATAACTTTCGACTTAGGCATGTTAAGTCTAACTTGAGATGACGACCCCAGATTCTTTGAGTCTTAGAATAGATCTTTGCCCCCCCTCCCTCGATCTCCCAAAGTTCAGAGAGTCGTCAAACGCAAGCGCCAAGACAAGACCGATAGCGTTTGAAGACATGTTGGACATGATGCCGGCATTGCCGCTCTGTTGAGTCAACAACGCCGTATACGAAAAAGGGCGCTTTCTCCTTGATACCCTCATCGGCCTCCCGCTAGGCAATTTTAGGTCCAAGGTCTAGGGGCGGTTAGAGCGGCGAATCATGAAACCCCAGCCTCGGCCGAAACCCAAGACTCTGGACGTTGTTTGCTTAAACGCGAAAACGCGAAGTGACATGCCAAAGTCGATGGTGGCGCGTCATTGGTGGAAATGAAACTCAAACAAGTTTCGCTGGTTTCACTTGATTGGTCTAGACGACACGACCCCTGACGGCTACGACGTATAGTGCTTCACGTTGCCTGAGAATATTACTAACCCCTGTTACAGATATTGTTTAGGCCTATAATTCTCGGCGAGTAATGGTTGGCTATTCCTCATTCGAGATCTGTCAGACCCGTGAAGCTGGAACATTGTTTTAAGTGGGCGGTCTGGATGACTTCATGTAGTATTCACTTGTCGCACGAACCATTTCACGTTTCGTCTTGGCGTTTGAAGAGTTGTAATTGGGAGCCGATTATCCGCTCACTGTAGAACCCAAACACCAAATCAGAGAAGACCAATTATAGAATCAGATTTCTGGGCATTGATATATACATCATTGCTTCAAAACCTGTCGCATTTGTTCCTTTTTTTCCCTCATCACCCTGGAGGTTGACTTTTATTCTCTCACTGCAGGCCAGTCATTTTCTAAACTTTTTCGAGGTTCTGTCAATCATTTTCTGCAACAATGGGGTCAAAGTATCGTCCAGTTCCTGAAGATGAGGAGCAACAAACTCATGAGAAGAACGCTCTCTTATCACCTCTGCCCATCTACACCAACATCTCGCCATTCATTTCACAGCCAGACGCACATCCAATCCTGATATGGATATGTCATGGTGTTTTACTCTCCTTTTCATTGGCATTCTTCGCCCTTTCCTTACTACTTCGCGCCAGCCCTTTACAAAGTGGCGTTTGCAATCAGCCAAACTTTCCTTACTGTGAGTCTATCACCGTCTTTTCTTATACCTGTGTTAACGTCGAATAGCCCCCGCAGAAAGCGTTGCAGACTTCCATACGGTCCGATACAATATTACTCCAGCCCTCGAGATGTCCGAGTTTGTCGGATACGGACCAGAAGTTGATAAAGCATGGAACCATGTTACATACGACGTCGGTGATCAAATGATCTCACAAGCTGAGCTCGACAAATTGGGCCTTGACCCTAAATCTCTCAAGGTCAAGGATCCCAAGACAGGGCATACGGGCTATCGCGTCGGAATTCAAGTATTCCATCAGCTTCACTGTTTGAACTTGCTTCGACAAGATACCTACAGGGATTACTACTCCAAGATGGGTGGCGACATTGAGGTTGAGCCTATGGACTTGAGAGGGCATCTTGGTAAGTCGAAATTTTTGGTTTTATTACTTGATTAATGCTAATCTGATTTGTAGATCACTGCATCGAGATTCTGCGAAACAACATTATGTGCCAGAGCGACACTGGTGTTTTCGCATTCAAGTATTACGACGGCTATGATGGTCACTGGCCTGATTTTAGCACGCCGCATACATGTCGCAACTTTGATGCCATTCGAGACTGGGCGTTTGAGCATGCAGTTGTATTTGGGGATGAGGATTAAACAGAGCGGGAAACACACTCAGATAGAATTAAGATCGACTATAGAACCCTGGTGGTAAATAATGAGCCATTAATCTCGATCTTGGCTGCGCACGCACGCATTGACCTGTAGCGGATTACGATGTCGGCGTTTTCATGTGACAAGTAATACCAAGCATTATGCCTACCAGAAGTGGTAATAATTAGAGTTGCGACAAACATTCGACTTACAAATGACGACTTCTGACTGGCTGAAATGATGCGTGGAGTTTATATCTCAGCTGTCAATTATTCACAGAATGAGACTGCATGCAAGCCGATAACGTCAGATTGAAAAGTCCCTGTAGAGTGTTCATTCGAGCTTAGCCATGGATGCAATTTGATTGGACCGTCTAATTGGAATCTGGTGGTGATAAGATAAGATGGGTCGACAAGATCCTCCACACTACACTACCCTACAGAGATAGATTCAAATCGTAAAGAACTATTACTGGCAGAAGAGATCAAGTATATAAATTCAATTATAGTAAATACAGTATCTGGTATTACTATTATCTTTTTTTTTAAAACTCTTCTCAGAAGGGTTCTAATGCTCTCCAAACAAATGTCATCTGATAAGTATGAGTTGATAGTTTTCACTAATGACTCGAACATTCTGAGACATTGAGATGCTGAATGATGACAATCCTTTCATCCGAAATAGCCCAAACAACTCGCCAAGCCGGCATCGGCTTGGGCCCCAGCATCACCTCCACAATCTATCAAGATAATGTGATCACTTAACACAAGCTTAGCAAAAGTTCTCAACCTCCGGTAGTTTAACCATACCAAAATGCTTCATTTTAAGCTTACAGGGGTCGACCCGCCCAGATGAAGCCCGTGCGTCGGCAGAAGATCCTACCTAGTCGGGAAGGTCTCTTGGCGTCCGAAGTTCGGCTGTCTCGTATTTACCACGGCGGCCATTTCCTTTAACAGAAGGTCCAGGGGTTCATTTCTGAACACTAGCATAGGTACGGAATAGACACCGCGGCAAGTCGTCCACTCATGAGTCAATACGGCAGGTCAAATTTACGGAATATCTTGTGTTGTCGCTCTTATGGGGAATTGGGATAGATAAGGATGGCGAGTTATGCTGTGATGGGATGGACCTTTGATCTGGATGAACGGAGATATGGCACAATTGGAAACGATCGCCATGAGATAGTAAGATGGATAGATTATGCTCGCTCTATGCTGTAGCGAAGAACAATAGAATATTATTATAAATATGAAGTGTAGTTGCGTAGATTATAGTCGATATCTTCATCTTCATCTATCTCATCTCATCTCATCACCGCAACAATGGTTTCCAAGCTCGCTCTCGCTCTCTTCTTCGGCAACGCCCTCGCTGGTCTGGCCGGACGCGCCATTCCTCCTCGCTGCGCCATCGCAGACCCTACCCCCGAGCAAGTCCAGCACGCTCAGAACCTCAAGAAGATCGAGTCCGTCTCCAAAGTCGCCGCTACCTCCATCACCGTCGACACCTACTTCCACGTTGTGTCTTCATCCTCCTCAAAGTACATCACCAAGGCTAAGCTCCAAGCCCAGCTCAAGGCCTTGAACGATGCCTACGGTGCTCAAGATATTACCTTTAACCTCATCGACACCACTTTCACCACCAACTCTAACTGGGCTGCTGGAAATGGCGAGGTTGCCATGAAGAGACAGCTTCGTCAGGGTGACTACAAGACTCTCAACTTGTACTTCACTGATGTTGCTAAGCTTGATGGTCTTGACGCTCTTGGATACTGCTTTTTCCCTGAGCCTAACGTCTCAACTGGTTCCTCAACCTTCATCCGCGACGGTTGCGTCATTGTCGCCGAGACCGTCCCTGGAGGTTCAATGGCTCCTTATAACCTCGGTGGAACTGCCGTTCACGAGGTCGGCCATTGGTTCAACCTGTTCCATACTTTCCAGGATGGCTGCACTGGTGGAGATCTGGTTAGCGACACCCCTGCTCAGGCTAGCCAGACCAGTGGATGCCCTGCTCGACGGGATAGCTGCCCTAACCAGGCTGGTGACGACCCCATCCACAACTTTATGGATTATTCCGATGAGTAAGTTATTCCCGGAAGACGCTTTGATGCAATTTACTAATACTTGTTCCAGTGTTTGCTACGAGGAGTTCACCCCTGGTCAGAAGACCCGCATGCACAGTGCTTGGACCACTTACCGCAAGTAGATCTTGCGAATATGAGATGAGATGAGATGAGATGGCATGTATATAAATGTTTGTACATATTTCTGCATGGAAGCGATGTGGAGTTTTCGAGTTGATGGGAATGACTGTATTGGTGTTATCTGGAATAGCGAGTATGAGATTGGATATGAAGAGATGAGTTGATCCGAAACGTCTCACATGTTTTAGTGAATATTTCACCCCGTACGGGGTACAGTGAAACCCACGTTCCTTCGGTAGTCGCCGTGATATTCTTTGGAACCTCGGCCAGCCCCGAATCGATCTGATTGGCTGAATATGCAGGTGCAAACGCTGTTCTATCCCTGGTTTGACAGACATCGCGAGACTGCGATGACATGCAGGGCCCACTTTAGATGAGTTTAGTGTAGTTACTCCAAAACTCATCATAAGTATTGGCTGAATTATGTCTCCAAATTTGATGCTTTTAGGAAATAGAGAGCCCACTGAAAGAAAGACATAAGCACCATGATGACAAAGAAGGAATATGACCATTCATTCGTCTAAAGTTTGATGAAAATTGAAAAAGTAGGGTTCAACTTAGGCAAGCTAATACTACCAAGACATGGATCACATGATAAGGTTTCAGCTTATCTTGAGCTCTTATGTGAGTAGTTGACATGCTTGAACTTTTAGTTGGCTGACCTGACAGCCCATGCAAGGCACCAATTAAACCCTCCTCGAACAAACTTTCAGGGACCATAATGGACCCAAGTTGCCCAGAACCTCGGATCAACCCCAGCCTGCCGCTGTTCCAGCACAGCTTGTCTCAACGCCCTCGCAGACCGATCTCCCGTAACACCGGTCCCTCCTTTCAGCAAATCAGCGTAAAAGACCTTAGACATAAGACCACAAGTCTCATCCTCTGCTTTCCATAAGCTAGCTACTACACACGGTACACCCGCCATCTGGAACCCAGCGGCAAGATGGATCGATTCCTCCGGAAGCATTGGATCACCTGTAATAGCTGTCTCACATGCCGATACATAGATGAGAGAGCAGGTGAGCTTCTTTGGCGCGGACATCATGCTTTGCACGTCGAGGACGTTTCCTCTTGCAATATCGCCATTTGTATTTTGGGTGTACCAGTCGCGTAGGAGGAGACCGCTCCGTGCTGGATTCAAGTTGTCGACTTCGCCGTGGCAGGCGAAGTGTGCGATCTGTGAGTTGAGTAGACCCATGAGTGCCTCCTTCCGGACTGGGCGATCATGGATTACGGTGTCGTATCCTCCGGCAGTGAGAATTGTGTCAATAGTGTCGATCTCGCTTGGGGCATGTTGTAGCGGCGCAAGGTGATCTGTTGTCTCCATCTTAACTAGCATCGCTTTCTGATGTCCATTAAATTGCATCATTTCTTTCTCCCGATCCCTCACAAATGACAACCCGCGAAGGGTATTCGTATACGATGGGACGCATCGATCGAGTACCGTGCAGCGCTCTCCCGTCTCTACTGCCCGTCGATGATCTCCAGCTGCATGAATGGGCCAAGCATTAATGCTACTCGTCGTCAACCACCAGACCCTCGGCAGATCTCCATTTTGAGGAACACCATCATACCCCAGATTGAGTAGGATGGGTTCTGCTACAACTTCCCAGAGCCATGTAAGTAGATAATGGAGAAGATCACCGCCCTCACCATCTCCGTCATTAGACATATCAATGGCCTCGCGAAAGAGCTGCTTGTGCTCTCTGATATCGTCGGCAGTGAATTTGGGAAGTGTGATTTTCCGAATATCTGTCGTGGTGATGATGAGAGCGTAGCCACCACTCAGAGGTTCCGTCTCGACAATGACGATGGGACCAGACTCGGCAAGTTCATAAAAGTGCGAGTCATTGCGGGGCAGCCTGAGGAAATCCTGGAACCCATCTTTTCCTCTGATCTCGGCTATCAGCTCCTGAAACGAAGTGGACTTGTTGTAAGCCGTCTGACTCTGGAGAAACTTCTTATCAAGGTCGAACCGCGCCGCTCGCTGGCCGCTGACTTTCTCGGAGACCCTCGCTTCAAGAAAACGAGTTGCGAGATCTGGAAAGTTTTCCCTCAACTGATCCAGGCCAGCATCTGCACCCTTATTGAGAATCTCCTCCCACAAGACACATCGACTTCTCTCATATAGCTGTAGCGCTTCAACCACTGGATCTCCAGCGGCGAGTGAAAAGCAAAGAGCAAGTGTCGGCAAGGCTTGGAATTTCTTTGCTTGGCGTAATTGATCAGCGCGCGTGGTACAAGCATATACTGCGAAGGGGAGATCTTCAGCCGCTTCTCGGATATAGTTCTTTGCAGCTGCCGAGTCCTTGGCTACCACATGCGCAAACATGGATGCATAGACTTTCATCCACGCGATTGCGTGACGAGCGATACCAGGTGCCGATGAGAATTGAGTCATCATGATCAGGTATGCATTTGCAGCCAGAGTGCTCAGTGGAGCTGGACTGACAGTCCAGATCGCGATGAGTAGCTCGGCTTGGTTGATAAGCAGGCTTCCACGGTTGATATCGTCCATGCCACCCATCGAGATGCACTCTTGGAAGTTCACAAGCGCATCGCGAAGGTCTCGCAGGCTGAGTGTCTTCTTAGCTCTGTACTGCAACGTGCGCGTCAAATTGACCCGCGCCGAGAATAAGTAAAACTTATCCGTGCAGCCACATGAGAGAGCTACGTTGAAGTTCTTCTCGGCTTGAGCAAGATGACTCAGATCTTCCGCTCGGTGGTATTGACGAAGATATGCTGTTCCGAGCATGTTGTGCAGTGCCGAGATTTCGACTGGTGGGAGTTTGAGATTCCTACCTAGAACCTCTTCGACAATTTGACCAGCTTTGATGATATCTTTCACGTCCTGGGTGTCGTCATACCTGAGCTGAAGAGCATGGCTGAGACTTCTCGTCCGAGAACCAGCCCGAACTTCGGTAGGCCCAGTTGAGTCCAGGCATCTCTCAAAAGCTTTGATCGCCGTGTTGATGTCTTCCAATCTCCCAGAGAACTTGAATTGATACATGGCCGTATTCCCCAACCCATGAGTCAACATGATGTTCATAGTACCGTCAGAAGACCCCTGCTCCTTTGAAGCATCAAGGCCGTCCTGGTATGCTTCAGTGGCCTGTGAAAGATACTTGACATCGCCGGTACATTGACATTTGACGACGTAAGCATTGCCGATATCATTCATGACAGTAAGATAAAAGGGATCCGTCCGAGAGGCTATTGTCTTCGCTGCAATGAGTGCCGTCAAAGCGCCATCGATGAATTGCTCTTGTCCAGGAATCTGCGCCGACACAAAAGCCGCCCTCCCAGAAGCTCTCAAACATCGAGCTTTCATCGGGTCTTCGAGGTCGTTGAGAAAAGGCAAGACATCGAGATTTGCTTGACACGCGTTACGGAGATCATCTTTGTCGCCGTTAGCTTCGAACCTGAGGAGAAGTGCTATGGCGAGTTGTTGATAGCAATTGATCTGTTGGTAACCTTGTAAATCTGGATGGTCGAGGGCATCTTGTAAGCACTTAACAGCCAGGTCGATTTCCGAGAAGAGCCCGGTCTTGCTGAATTGCTCTTCATGAGCACCTGCGTCTCTGATCAGTCGTGCTGGTGTTTTCGGTGATGGATCGACGATCTCTAGCTCATTCATCCGCTCGATGAGCTTATCTGCTTCTATCTGTGTTTCCCGGTGGCTATTTTGCTCAGCCCTTTCAGTAAGTGCATTCGCTAGCTCTTCTAGTGCATCTACCGAGTTTGGATGAACCCTGAGGGCTTGCCTCAAGTAGCCGATCTGAGTAGAAGGGTCTCGTGTGTTCTCTTCTTCATTTAGCTTCTGCTGTAGCGACGCCAAGTTGATGAGACAGTTAAAGCGGTCTTTCGAACGCTTTTCTTCTGAGACTGCAAGTCCTCTGTTGAGACACGCCTTTGCCTTTCTAAGATTCTCGATATCCTGGTTCAGGTCGTATAAGTGAACGAAACACGCGGCGTGAGCGCGATGGATATCTGCAATGGTGTATCTGAAAGGCGTCGAGTCGAAATGGCTCGGGACCGAGTCTTCGGCAAGCTGCAGAGTGGTCATGCTCTCACGAAGTAAGGTTTCCTTCTCTTCTTCCTGGAACAATGCCCTTTCCTGCTGTAGCTTTGCCAGGCCAAGATAGAAGATGGGCTTCCCGGGGAAGTCTGTCGCCAGCGCTTCATGGAAAGCCGCACTCGCATCCTCAAAGTCGACCGGCTCGTGGGAAACTTTGTACCTTTGCGTGAGAATGTCGCCAAGATCATCGAGATGCAATGCTCGGTTTGAATGATCCCGTGGTCCAAACTCCACAGCTTTTCTAAGATATTCCACAGCCCGATCCAGAGCTTCAATCTCATTGTCTGGACTTGCAACCTCCCACTGTCTCCGCAGAACTCTCCCAAACATGCTGACCATGACCCCTCTCATAGGCTCACTCTTGAGAACGTTGAAAACAGCTAGAGCACCCAGAATAGCTGCATCCTTCAAGCCAGACGTATTGTTACCGACACCTCTCGTCATCAAGACTTCCTCACTTGCCATGGAGAATCGCTTTGCTCTCTCGGAGCGATCCAAAAGCATAACAGCATAGATATACTTGCATATTTCTGGATCCACGCCCTTTAGAAAATTTTTGTTACGGCAGAACTGACCGTCTGGAATGAGCTCTTCATCTTGCTCTTGAGATGCTATCAACATTGCAGCATGTTCAAGCTGACTCGTGAGATCAGATGCCATGGCGAGTTTTGTGAGAAGCCGGCAGTTGAGCAATCAGTTAGTGACAGGAAAAGAGGGGAAAGATGACTTGCGCAGGCAACAAGACATTTGATCACTGGACTCTGATGCGGGGTTTTCATCCTCATGTATGTAAGAAATGTGAAACATTGGTTCCAGTTGACAAAAAGATTGGAACGATGTTGGGACAATTTACTCCCAGTTCGACGGCATAGGTGGCGCGTTTATTCTTTTAGTGATTATCGAATGGCCGAGACAATTGTGCAATACAATCAGCTGATAGGATACAATATCACAAGCTGAAGCGCAGTGTAACACTGCGCGCATAAATATTGGCACACTATTGGCGCCACATCGGCTAAACCAGGTCATGAGATACGAGGTATTCGTGCTGCCTATTTTACCTAAGATAAGAACAGACCTGCTACCCCTCCATCACGTACTAAAATCTTTAAGATAGCTAATAATGATGGGCAAGGCTTTAGATCTCAAGTACGCCGAGCTGATGCGGGCGCATCCTTTCGGCACGGCGTTGTACCTACCCATTCCCTCGAGCCAGTTTCAGCCCGGGTTCATCGGGTATTTTGACGCGACTGGGGCCTGGAATCCCATCGGAGACCTCACATCGTCGTCAAGCCTACCATCAGGTTTGTCATCCATCGACGACACGACATTGAAGCAAGCGCCGTCTCAGAAACAAATATGGGGACCAAAGCTGGGCAAGGCGACAAGAGGAAAGGCGATAGATCTCACTCTCGGTCTTGGTGCAATACCCATGCTGGCTGCAGCCGCACTGCCCTTCGACGTTTCCGCCTGCTTCCGGTTCCAGGCAGATACAAACCACGGAGCTGTTCTACTCACCAGTGGTCCTGTTGTCCATGAGCGGTATTACCATAAAGAGCCTCTTCTTCAGTGGATGAAGCAGAACGCGAAAGGCATAGTGAAATCACACCCCGAGGTCAGAGAAAATGGCTTGTGGATTATTACTTCGACGTGGACAGCAGAGAATGCATCGGTCAATTGTTGGAACTCGAAAGACAAAAGCGTCGATGTTGGGTTTAGCACAACGGCTCTCGAGTTTGGTGAAGTGGCTCCAAAGGGGGGTTACCTGCATGGAGGAAGTGCAGAAGGATGGATAAGCACCCAGAGTGACGAGGTAAGTTATTATGTCGCTTTTCCTGATTGCTTAAGGTAATTAACAGGCACAGAACGAAAAAGGCCACGTTGTCTTTTTCCATGGCATTAGATTCACATGGGTTCCTATTCGCGGAGTAAGTCACCAAGTTGAACCGTGAATCGCATGAAAGCTAAAAGAAATGGCAGTTGACAGAGAGGAAGACCCCCAGAAAATTCAGAGGAGAGGGTCTAACATCGTCCGCCTCTCTGGCAATATTTGAGGATGACCCGGATATTGGGACGTTCGAAGTACGGTATGAAGACCAAACTGAGAAGGAGGAACAAGATGCATTGCACGAGGACGACGATGAGGAAGACGCATGGGAGTAGTCCTGGCCACGTGATGATGTCTAAGATGAGGCTTACTGAATAAGTATTTATCAAAAAGAAGAAACTGGCCTTGTGCTATGATTTCTGAACCAATTTTAATTGTAAGTTTTGACGAGGTCAGGAGTGCAGTAATACAGCTCATGGTGTCCAGTTCTAGCCTTGAAGCCAACTGTATACATCGTATCTGAGTTTCGGTAAAGCTTTCACAGGGATGTATACTTTCGTGAACAAAAAAGCTCAATGTCAGGGATTGGGCGTTTTGCCCTGAACCTTGGCGCTAAAACTCGTTTGACTTTCACAATGTACTTAATGTATTTTGCCTCTCACTACCAGGCTAACTTTTTCCTTTCATTTAAAAGACCTCAAAGCAAGATGTACATACGTACCAAATTTCCCTTTTCTTTTTTGCTTTGTTGCGCTACATCCTTGAAAGCCGCCCTCCGCAATCCCCATAAGCAATGTGCTTTAGTGACGTTCTTGGATAAACAGAATAACTAACCATAATGATGCTTCTCGGCAAGCTGAGAAGGCTGCTTGCCCGCAAGACACATGAAACGTCTCTACCGGAGAGTCAAATACCGAGACCAAAACCGGCCGGGAGCAGTGATGTCCCAGAACGCAGCAACAGCAGAGATAGCTCTGGAAAGGAACCCGTCGGAGTTGGTGACATGATCATCATTCCCAGAAAAAAGCGGTCACCACCGATAAGCCTTCAAAGCCTCCCTATAGAGCTTCTAACTCAGATAGTCACTCTCCTTGCCCCAGTCGACCGGGCAAGCCTTGCTTTTACATCGAGTTGGCTTCATAAGCTCTTCAGCAACACCACAAAACTTAACGGTTATGATCGTTGGAAATTCCTAAGCCGACTTGAACAAAGCTACATGTGGCCTTCGGAGATCCTCTGCGAGATCTGTCTGAAATTCCATGAACCTCGAAAGAGTCGTCAAACCTTTACTGAAAAGGAGGGCCGGCGGGCATGTATTAGGAATGGCGCTCCAAGTCTCCAGCGATTGTCCATATCGCCTTATCTTTCGAGGGAGATCCATTTTGATGTTATGGCGGCTATGTCAAGATCCAACCGTCACAATCCCCATGCGCTGCTTCCCGGCGAACAGAGTGTACAGTTTGTGGCGCCGTATGTCAGCCATGATGATCAACTTCTTATACGACTGCATCAGACTGTGCATTTCTCCTGTCAGAAACACGTGCTTCTCAAGTCACAGAGGATTCTATTTCCGAGGCGAAATGCAGGCCGCGAGCCGAGCAAGGTCATTGAAGGCATCGAAGCTCTACGGTGGAGTTTTCAGGACAGCCACGAATTTGGTTCGATCTGTGGGCATATCAGATGGACTGATATATATCCGTTCATAACTCGTCCGGAAGAGGAGTTCAAATGGCCACGAGGACAGTGGTCATTCCGCCACTCAGGTCTACAAGAGTTTGACCTTCCTGGCGAACAGCTACAAGAGTGTCTATGGACTCACAAAGAAGACTGTTGGTTAACCTGCCAAGCAAGGGCTAGACTGGACAGCGCCCTCGAAGGACGTATATGGTCCTGCGGCGGTTGTTCAACTGACTACGCTGTCAACATCATCCGCTCGGAGACTTCATGCGCGAATTACATCGTAATGACATCGTGGAAAGATCTCGGAACTTGTCTTTTAAGACATGATCCGCTGTGGAAGGAGCATATGATTTCTCGTGTTCACGCGGGGCATAGGCGTGAGGAATATGGTATGGTCGCGGGGCAGATTGAGAAGTTGACGAGGGGTCCTCGGAAGAGGGTGTACTACTTCCCTCACTTTTCGATGAGAAGGCTTCGGGAGATGTTCATTGATGAGGAAGGGTGTGGCGAGTCGAAGCTCCTTGGCCGGGTGGCGGTAGACATATGAGGTTCTATTTTTGGTTACTACTTTTAGAGCACGAGCGGAGGGATGCAAGACATGACGACCATAAAAAAATAATTACCTTGATACTTGACCTGGTCATCATGTGAATCAACGAAACAGGAGGGAGTTACCGTCACAGCATAGCAAGTAGAGTTAACAACGAGGCCTTTTCGTCACTGGCTGTAGAAAACTGTCATCCCGTTTCCTGAGAATGGTGATGTGAAATGACTTACATTGTTCCTTACAACCAAAACGGATGTTCTCTGCTCCTTGGATGTGCATAAGAGGTAGACTAGGGCCCGTTTAACCGACTACGAGCGCCTCTCCCGACTTAGCTAAGATTAACTCTCCGGCTGATGTGAGATTAAGTTCTCGGATATGGGTGCCGAACGCAAGACTTGGCAGGCCACATGTAGATTCATGGGCAGCCAATCAAGGAGGATAAGAGACACAGCTGAGGGACAGACAGCATCGCCTTCTTATTTCCGGACCAGGAACCGCGGTTGATCGTGCGGCGCACGTGGCTATGCTCCCTTTTCTGACACAGCCTTGTAGGGTTGTCGAATCATACGACAGTTTTTCTGACAGGCTTTGCGGGTAATATGTGAAATCAATATTGCGATGTGAACCAACAGAAGTGAGCTTTCCCCAGACAAAGTTGACGACTGTAGATTGGTCTCAAGAGCATATAAGGACTGAAGGAAACTAATATTCGTAGAATTACCCATCTAGTTGTTTCTGGCCCCTTCTATACTTATGGTCTCCCACTTTGTAGCAGCCCACAAACCCTAGAAGCATAGACAGTAAGTCAAGTTCCAGACGGTCGTGGAGCGTATCCAACGATCCAGGAATCTATTGAAGCGGAATATCACTCAGAGGTAAAGGAAGAAGTACAAAGGTCCCGGCCAAATTGACATGTCGCCGAGTCAGATCGTGCCGTTCATCGTCATATGGATATTTTATCTATGGGTCCGCAACTCTTGGCATTGTCCATTCTGATCCCACTCTGATTGGGCTGCTCGTTCCGGCCTATCCATTATTTGCTCGCCCACAAGCGAGACGTGGATGATATGTTTATCTTAGTCAGATAAAATGGTTTCATCATCTCGACCATTGTGGGATCTGGATCCTTTGAGGATCGTATCACTTATCTTGGGGGCAGTAAACATAGGGTCGGAAATGGAAGTTTTCAGAGAGATTCGCCCACGAAGCAAGAAGAGTATAATATAAAATGAATCATCTTGTGTCTTTTGTTCCAGGAATATTATTTACGCTCATTATTATCTCAGCCTGAGTTTGTCTAGACGCAAGTATGCGGCTATTTCGCAGCGGCCACGCCGCCATCTCAATGATGACTATCATTCTTCTTTGCCCATATCCACTCATTGCTAGCCATGCAGATGGCGTTTCACTCTACGGTAATGGTTATGCGCCCGATATTATCCACCCAGAAAATCAGGGCCATGAACTACACGCGTCTCGCAGCAGTACTGACCTATGCCCAAACGAATCCGACAACTTGACTGTTGCAGCCGAGCTTGATCGCAGAGCTGCCAAAGACTTTTATCTGAGAGTAATGGCACTTGGGGCTTCCATTACTCAGGGATACAAGCCTAGTGATGGCAATGGTTACCCCAAGTGGCTTCGAGCTCAGCTCCGCTTCCGTGGATGGAAAGTCAACATGGTTGGATCAGAGCGGAATGGCGCTATGGCAGACTCGGTAAGCTATACACCATGATCACTATTCATTGGTAGCGTACTTACTGTTCTCTACGACAATGAAGGCCATCCTGGCTGGACGATTGAGTCCGTCCACGGCGCTTGGACAAAAAGCAAGTGGATGAAGCCAAACCTGGTTCTCATCAACGCTGGGTTGTAAGTTTACCCGGTTAGAAACCTCCATATGCCAAGCTAACTCAATAGGAACGATTGCAACTCGGGAGGCGACCCTAACAAAGCCGGCGAACGAACAAAAAGTCTAGTCGATGACATCTTCGACAATGTCCCCGGCGTGACAGTTGTTCTATCAACCCTCCTCCTAAACAAGGACTCATCCAGAAACTCCTGCTCCGACGACATCAGCAAGCAAATCCGAAAGGTCGCAGCAGGATACAAAGGAGCACGCATCGCCCTCGCCGACGTACGAAGCGTCATGTCCATGGATGACATTGGCCCTGACAAAGATCATCCCACCGACGACGGGTATAAGATGTTTGCGGGTGTCTGGTGGGATGCCATCAGCAAGATAGAAGACCAGATCCAGCCGCCCGCAAAGGTTGATAATCTCGACGATGCATCTGGTGGGTCGAGCAACCAGTGTAAGAAGGTCGCTGGTAATGCTGGCTTGCCTGGTCAATCTCAGATGGGTAGTGGTCACGACGATGGTAATTACGCTCATAAGAGTACTTCGAAGGGTGTTATCGAGAGCGCCAGGATTGACAAGGGAAGTGATCCAAAGTCTATTACTGATGCGATCCCTTGGCATATTTTCTTTGCGAATATTGTCAAAGGTGACCCGAATGCGGAACGAACGGCTTCTCTTGATGATTGGATCCGTGTGTACCATGACACCAAGGACAAGAACGCATACTGGTTCCGCCAGAACTTGGGAGGAGGCAAGTTCGACAAGTCAGTTCAGTTCAGCGTTGACATGGACTGTGACTTGGGTCCACGTGAGTACTTCCCGGTTCCCTCACTTTGAGCACCACTGATTGTGATTTCATCAGGCTACGCATTCGCCGATTTTGTAAGTGATCACCATCGCACATTGAATTGGGCTAACCATTCGACTAGAACAACGATGGCTTGGACGATTTCTTCTGTATAAAGGAGAACGCTGTATGGGTCTCGCTGAATCGCGGCGGAAACCCTCCCAATTTTGAGAGCATCGGTCAAGTCATTGGTGGTTTCGATGGACTGAAAGCCACTGATGTTCGCATTGCAGATGAGTTAGTATCAACCCTCGCCTTTTGAAACAGCTACACTAACACGGATATCAGATATTGATGGCGATGGCAGAGCAGACTTTTGCCTAGTCAAGTCTGCTGGAGAGATAGCGTACGTCCACCCTGAGGATGATGAGCCTGGTCTGACAGTATTAGGTGCTCTCGGAATGGTGGCTGGGGTGATAAGCCTCAGTGGCAAGGGTTCAGCACGGCCAATGGCATTCGTGGAACTGTTTTCAACACTGCCCAACCAGACAAGGCCGGTATAATCCTTGGTATGTCATATCTTGCTTTTCTTTCTTGTCTAGTAGCTAACCTGACTGGTAGCCGACCTCAACGGAGAGTAAGTACACACGATATGCATCTTCTATTACTAGCAAGAGATATACTCATACCCATATGCAGTTTCCGGAGCGACGTTATGTACATCGGCGATCACGGTCAAGTCAGTACATGGATCAACAACAGAGGCAGTGGCAACGGAATAGTAAGTCTTAATTATAGTCGAGGGATAGGATCCCCTTGCTCACGAAGATAGGTACCGCAATGGAGATCCGCGGGCCAAGCCCGTGCCGGCCAAGCCGTATCAGGTATCCAAGACAGCATCAAGTTCGGACGCATTTACGGCTTGAACCGCCTGGACTATATCTTCCTGAAAGAAGAAAAAGACCACTTCGACGTAGTGGTCTGGCAGAACCAAGGCGCCGGTGGAACCAAGCTCAAGGCGCACGGTAACTATTACTGCGACATGCGTGGAACTGGCAGCGATGATTATGTCTGGATCTACCAAGACGGCCACGCTGCTGAGATCAATGCGAACATCCACTCACCGCCAGCGTGGGGACATAGCACCAAGATTGAACTGACGGTTCCTGGGCCGCGAAATGGTATTCATCTAGCTGACTGGACTAGTGACGGAAGATGCGACGTCATTGTGCAGAACAAGGCCACTGGGCATTTGACGGTGTACAAGAACCAGTATGATAAGGGAGCTGATCGCATTTCCTTTGATAGCGGTACCCCTGTTGCGACGGACTGCAACCAAGGCTGGGGTGTTGGCATCTTTGACCTGGGAATGAGATTCCATGACATCGAGTAAGTCGGCCTTGAACCTTCTAAACGCCTTTCCTGGCCCTTCAAATCGGGCACTAACGAGTTTCTTAGCGGCGATGGACGAGCTGATGCGCTGTGCATTGAGAAGAACGGCCGTATCACTGGTTGGCTCAACAAGGCCAGTGGCTTGGAAAACGTTGGCCAGATCAAGTTCTCAGAAGGATGGTAAGTTGCAACACTAATCACAGTCATATACATATAATAACGCTTCAATAGGGATCGAGCCAATATCCGTTTCGCAGATGTCGAGGCGTCTGGAAGAACCGATCTTCTTCATGTTGACAAGTACACTGTTGCTGTTGATGTCTTTACCAACAACGGTCATAAAGCTCAAGGCGGTAGCTCGTTTTCTTGGACCAACCGTGGCATGCTTTATAATCCTATTGACCGAGGCGAGAACATGGTAAGAATGGTCACTCTACTACATGGCTTTGATGGATTGCTAATTGTTGTTGTCAGCACTTTACAAACCAGGGCGGGAAAGGTCGAGCGGATCTAGTCAAGGTTAATCCTCAAACGAACAAGGTATTTGCTTTGCTTGGATTGCGGATGTTCTTTAGCTGACAATCCCTTCAGGCATGGACATACTGGAACCGTTGTAGCTCAACTGGTGGAGATGACAGCCCCCCAACAAGTAAGCACTCCTTGCAGCTATCTTAGCTATACCGCCGTGTATACTAATACACTTCAACGGACCCGGGCCTGCCAAAAACAGGCGGCGGCTCCGTAGGCGATGACATCCCGATCATCGACCTCCACGGTAAAGGCGAAGATCACAGCGGCGAGGTCTGCGGCTACAAGTACCAGACCAACAGCACCGACGTGATGCACAAGACGTGGAAAGACAGTGGCTCAGCAGACTGGTGGGGCAAATGGATTCACAAGAACGGGGCAGAGGCATGGTCCGACCACTTCTTCATGCAAGTCATGGACCAGCCAGGTGGCTCGACCTTTGACTGCAACAAGCTGAGCTCTGACAGTTGTGGTCTGCCCGCGGGTAAGAATTGCTCAGACTACATGCCCCCCCAAGGCTTCTACATGCACTTCCAAATCGCCAACCTCTTCAACGCTTTCAAGACACTTTGGATGGACAGTATAGAGAATTCTATCGTCCAGCTGTCCACGGACATTCAAGGAGATCGTGAAAGAATACGGCACTCCACCACATCAAGACAATGGCGACTTCCTTAACATGTTAGTGGGTATCTTGACCTCACTTGCCGGCTTTGGAGCGGAGAAGGCGCTCTTCACTGGTACCATGACATCCTTTGCTGGTATCTTTGCCTCAATGTCAGCTGGCTCGAGCTGGGAAACGACCGTGTCGCCTGAAACGCTCAACGAAGAGCTTGAGATGGCATACGGCGACATGTTTCGAAAGGTTGTGAACTCTACTCATACTTGGGTTCCATTCATTTGCAATGGTTCGTTACCGATAGGATGGAGGAATAAGCAAATGACCGAGTATGTCCATGACTTCTTCAAGGATGGTGACTGGTTGAGCAAGGATATCACGAGTCCGGTGATAGACCACTATCTCGAGCAAGTCCGAAAGAAATGGGTATGTCCCCGCCACCTATCAAGTCTCTTGTCTCTATGGTTCACTGATGGAAAATGATAGGATGAGTTTGCGGTTGTCAAGGCTATGAAGTCTAGGAACAAGGCCGACTACTTCCTCATGGTCAGCGATGTAAGTTAATATCCCAAATACCCATTGATGAAGTGTTGATAGATACTAATCTGGACTTTGTAATTTTTAGGAAGACACTCAGTGTACAAAGGTTACTATAATAACACATCTTCTATTCCTGAGATATTGCTGACAATCTGAAAGCATCACGATGGTGTCGGTTCGACCCCAACACGCCAAGACATGTCTGAGCAGATTTGCCAAGACCACATGGAAGGCTGCCTCTGGCACGAAAAGGTAAGATCTCCCATTACCGTCCCTAACCCGCATTCAAACATTCTAAGATTCACTATAGCGCTGTATTTGCTTCGGCTCCAAGTACAACGGCCCCGGAAGTATCGGTGGAGTAAGCAATTTCCAAGGGGACGATCTCAAGACATTCAAAGGTTACGTATTCGACTACGAAGCGGCTCTGAAGAACAACTACGATTGCGTAAAGTATAGAATCGGTAACCCGAAGCGTTGCGTCTCCGCCACTGGTACCGTTCCTGAGGAGTGCGATATCAAGGATGCTACTGTTCCTGATCATGATGATATGGATATCAACAACCCGATTCAGTACACCAAATGTTGGTTTAACTCGGCTCCTGTGATGGGTGACGAGTACATTTGTGGCTGGACCGAAGATTGAGCGAGCTCCTGCTGTGAGACTAGCCATTTAATTCCTGTATATGTGATATTTATCAATATGTCTTTTCCCTTGAGAGGGACCCATACTTGATGCCGCAGGGGGGTGTAATAAAGCTTAGGACCTTGACCCTAAGTGGCAAAAAGCCTTAGGAAAATTTAGGCAAACTCGGTATAAATTTAGAAGATCTTTGACCAAGTATCTTTGATACCTCAGTCTAATGTCAGAAGTCTTCTTATAACCCGTAACGTCGCTATCCTAAACTGTCTAAATCTGGATTCCTAAGTTCTTTTTGCTGATTCAAGCTCTTAGCCACAATTCCCAGCTGCAAATAACACATCTAGCTAACAACTTAGACATTATACCGTAATCTCGATTCCAACCTTTCTATATCGTCATAAGAATCACTTAACTACGTTATTACACATATCGTGCAAGTCTGGTGTTTCAGATAGACCCTCAATGAATCATATGTGCTGAATTGTTTGCCTGGGCTGTCTAAAGAATTCAAGAAAATAGAAGCCTATTCTCCTGTTTTGTGCGAGAGAAAACGCTGACATTTCGGGCTGGCCTCAAAATCACATGGAGCGCAAATATCCAGTGGGATTAATTACTTCGTTGGGTATCCTGCATGGATGCCTTAAAAATATGTCACAATCTTGGCACCTCCGGAGCCTGATTCGAGTGTTTGTCCCAGCTGGATCAGGATGCGTCGAGCGGGGTTTTGCTCCAAACTTCGCTCATTGTTTCCTCCTTCACGCGGCAGTCACGAACATCACCAAGGTCAGGTATTGGAAAGCATCAAGAAGTACTGGTCTGGCGCGATGCCGAGAGAGCTTAGACAACTGGAGGACAGTTTCCAAGAGGGTCTTGGGAAATTCCTTGGGAAATTCCGATCCAAATCTGATCAGTCCGAGTCACGGGCATATTTTCCATACGATCGATGGTCGTTTTGGTCGCTAACCATGTTCACGCCGAATAGGCAGCTAAAGGCCAAGTGCCTGGTCGAATTAAAGCAGACCCTCAATAGTCGGATATTCGAATATCTCGAGAAGAAGACCGAGTCGTAGTAGCAGCAGACCCAGGAGAAGCATCTAGTGATACGAACATAAATCCTACGAACCCTTCCACGGCCGAGAATATCGATGTATCCAGTTGAGCCAACGTCTGGATAGAGGCCTACGAGAACGTCAACGCAGAACATTCAGAGCTTCTGCAAAAGCTGGAGACATTTCTGGAGAGCGAAGAAGGAGGCTTGGAGGCTGGTATGCACTTACTTACGATACGCTTCTGCGTCTGATACAAGTCTAATGCTATATTCCCCTAGCAGATGACGTCAAAGCATCGAATGATCCGTCCGAGGCCACTAATGATAATAGTCAGCTAAAGGCGATCCAAAAGAATGCAGAAGAGAGGCTCAAAAATGTCTCAGATGCTCATCTATCCTTCGAAATCCGAGCTCGATCCATCGTTGTTCGGGAGAGCGTTCTCAAGGCTGTTCAAGTTATCAACACGTTGAAGCCCATAATCACTGGAGCTGTTGCAGCCAAGCCCTCTGCTGCTTTAGCTTTAGCTGGCGTGATGACTATTTTGCCGGTAAGAGTCACCTTTGCTCCGAGACTGTCATCCGTCTAATCAATCTCTTCGTAAGATATTAGAAAATATCTTCCCGCAAGACAATGATGCGGCTACTGGCCTCACCATGATCATTTTTCTTATGGCTCGATATCAAGCGTTTCGTGAACAGGACTTTGCATAACAACTAGCACCGCCCAGGTATAACTTGACTTCCAGAATCATAATTACTCTATCGTGTTACTGACTCGCCTGAAATGAATCGGACGCTTCACAAGAGCTGCTTTCTCATGTCAGAGATGAGCTTGTTAGCGTGTATAGCAAGATATATGTCTATGAAGCTCGGTTTATTCTTCAGTACGGGAAACGGAACAAAGCACATCGTACTTTCAGAAATGCCCTCAGTGCCGATAACTGGAAGCACTCATGGTCAGACATTGAGGCGATTAGCAATCGTATTGACAAGGATGTCACTGCTCAAGTCAATGCTGCAACCTTGGGGACCTAGAAGGTAGTCAAGAATGTCCAGGACCATGTCGAGAGACTGGAGGCTATGCAGACTGTAGGTTCTCGTATTTTACCACTGTGGACCTAACCTAACCACGCGCCTCAAATGATAGTATTTCGACCGGAGGCTACTCTTGCAATCCCTACAGGTCACTGGGAACGCTAGCTTCGACTCATACAGACGTTCAAGAGTGGAAGGCCCTTGCTTACCAGGCACTCAGCGTCATATACTTCAGACGATTCAAGAGTGGACAGAGGAGCCCCAAAGTGAAATCATACTATGGCTCGAAGGAATGGCTGGCACAGGTAAGACAAGCATTGCACTGACAGTTGGCAGTTTTTCTTTTATAAAAAAAAGATTTATTAATGATTATAATAATTTACTTAAAGCTTTATAGTAAAATAAAAAACTATATTATAGAAACTAACTATAAAAATAATTATTAAAGTAAAAGGTTAAAGCTAATTATACTTATTAAAGCGCTTTTATTAAAATACTTACTTTAGAATTATAAATAGACTTCTCAATTCCATTCTTTACTACCTCTAAATTCATGTCCTAAGTTCATTCCCAACAATACTCCTAGTACTAAGATAGCCAACACAGCTAATTTTCTCTCGAGATAACTATTCCGCCTTCTTCTCAACTTCTTCTTTATACAGCTGCCCTGCTTCTTACCACATCCTCTAGACAACTCCTCTACTCTTTCGATCATCTTCAAAATGAGCGGCACGTTGGTTGCCATCTTCGAAAGGGTACACATCGACACGACACGCGATGCCCTGATCGCCTTCGAAGCCTACCTGTCAGGCGAACAACACGGCTTTCTACAACGACCTTAAAAGGGGAGCTGCAGGAACAGAAGTTAATCCGGGGCGGGAATTTGTTCATCTACAATAATCAGTCGGGCATCAAGTGCTGGACGGACGGCATGTCCTGGAGCTTTAGCCGCATTCTCGGCGACTTCCTGGTCTACCCAGAGCTACAGAAAACCCCAGAATCAGTCTCCCCTGAGGTCCAAGAAGCCCCAACGGCTTAGTCAAGAAGACCCGCTCTGCTTCTGCCAATTGGATTACTCCGACACCGCCACCTGCTGGACATTGGGCAGCAACGTCAGGCTCGCTGCCTTACTTCATAGTGGCATCGGTAAATACGATTCCGAAAAGATGCCATTTAGTCTCGTTCATACCATGAATCTAACGATCGACGACACCTTGTGTAAGCTGTGTGCCCAAATTAACCTGAGACTCCCAACCGAGTCGCACTGGAAAGTCCTCATACGTGAATATGCCGACGACAAGGACCTCGACGACTCTGCAAAAGCGGGCTGTGCGCTGTGTCGCGTTATAGCAGAATCACACCGAGAGAGCCACTCTTTCAATGAAGCTAGGTACAAGGACAAGCTGCGTTCTGATCAACGAACACATGACAAGATCCAGGTCTGGCACCAGTTGACATCGTTGGATTTGGAGACCAATATTTCATGGACGTCCCAATACGGGGTCGTGAGTGAAAGTGGCGCGAATGGCACGAGTTCGTGTCTGGGCTTCATCGGGAGTTTTATTGCATCCGGTAAGGTCTGATAGATCGGTCTGATTCTACCTCCTGCTCATCATATAGTCAGAGGCACCTGCAAACCGTTACTTTCCTGGAAGGGCTGTTCAGAATGGTCCCATTACGATGGCAGCTCTGAGTCGAGCCAAAAGATGGCTCGACGAATGTCGCCGCGAGCATCCTTCCTGCTCCTCCCTCGACGCCACACTGCTTCCAGCACGCGTTATTGATGTAGCACAAGGCTCTGGGGACCGTGCTTTCCTTTATATTCCGTCCCTGGGAGTTCAGTCTGGCGATATTCGATATGCCGCATTGAGCTATTGCTGGGGAGGTCCACAGTCGGGTAGACTGACAACCGCCAATATCCATGCCAAAAAGAAGGACATCGATGTTGATAGTCTAGGAAAAACCATCAAGGATGCCATGGAGATTACCCGGGCGCTTGGCCTCCGGTTCCTATGGGTTGACTCTCAATGTATAATCCAGGACTCTGCGGAGGACTGGCAGCTCGAGTCGGCGAGGATGGGATCCATCTACCACAACAGCGAAGTGACGATCTCGGCATCCGGGGGCACTCACAGTGACTCGGGGATACTGGGTCCCAGGGAAACGTCCCGCATGGCCCCTGTGCCGCTAAAGTTTACTGCTCCTGATGGATCAGTCGGAACTGTCTTCCTTCGCCATGATGGCATGTTCGGACGTGTGCCCAATGAACCCCTGGACAAGCGCGGCTGGACGCTCCAGGAGGGGCTTTTGAGTCGTCGGCTTTTGTCTTTCGGGAGACAGCAGATCACCTGGGAATGTAGATCCGGGTACAAGACCGAGAACGGAGCTCTACTACAGGAACAGGAACACTTCCTAGGGCTCCCAAGGCCCATTCGTAAGCCTCAGCGGTATAACCCCATCCCAAAGCCAATACCAGAGCTCCTACGTCATCGATCTGACGCTGTGTTGACATGGGAGTTCATCGTCAACGCCTTTACAGAGCGCACCTTGTCGTTCTCAACAGACAAGTTGCCTGCTCTCTCCGGTATCGCCCAGCATGTTCAAAAGACAAGGCCAGATGATACCTACCTCATCGGGATGTGGAAGGCAGACTTGCCATGGTGTCTCCTATGGGGTGTAGGTGAGCAGGCTCAACGCACGCCCGCGTACCGGGCGCCATCTTGGTCCTGGGCTTCGCTAGAGGGGCGAATTGTGTGCTTCGGAGACCAGAGCGGCTGGTGGGGTCAAGATGCCCACGCTCACTGCGTGGTTGAGGATGTTGTCCTAAGCCCCAAGGGTCTTAACGGGTATGGAGAGGTCTGTGACGGGCGCCTCACGATAAGGGGACCTTTGAAAGAGGGCTGGCGAATGGCGTGCCGTTGGCATCATGATGCAAAATCGGTCGTCATCTATCTTTTCGAAGACGACAGGCTATTGGACCCCTCGGAGAGAGCTTTTGAGCTGAAGTTGGGGTACTGCGAGATAGACGTGGTTGACCCGAGCATGGTCATCGATCAGCCGATGTCGACTTGGTGTTTGAGGGTTACCGATACAGATGGTTTAGCTCTATTGCGTCAAACAGATGGGACATTCCGGCGCCTGGGTGTGTTTGGACTGGACGAGGAGAGGATTCAGTGGTTTGAAGATGCGATTGTGGAACGGATAGTTATTTTGTAATGTTAGCAGCCGCCCTGGCCGATCACCTTACCTGGCCTTTGGTCTTAATCTTGCGAGGGCAGCCTCGACTGCAAGCAGCAAACTGACCATTATGACCCGGCTTCTGACCTCGCTCCACCTTAATCAGGAAAGAGGTCTTACACAACACTCGAGCAGAAAGCTATTCCTCTCCGACTATTCATTCGCCGGCACCTTCTAGTAGGAGGTTATTTACCACTCGAAACTGAATGGTTGCTCTGGGTCAAAGTGTCCAAGTTGGCGATTCCATAGCCATCTTATCCAGCTGTGACTTTCCGATCGCGCTCCGGCCACAGCTAGGAACAGATAGCTACACGTCTTAGCCAATCGGTGCTTTTGTCAGGAGTCATGGCGGGCCAGGCTTGGCCGGAGGACGGGAAGACGGGGCTACAGGAGATCGGAATTGTATAGAGACACGGAGGAGGCTTGAGACGATTCATGTAGACTTGTTAATGGCTTCGACATCCTGGCATGAAGGGGGCCACGTTCCTTGAGCAGACACCTAAGCTGCGGCTAGGAACACAAGGGCAAGGCACTTCATCATGGAGGAGGATGCTTGGTGAAGAGGGTAGAATGACGGGTTGAGGCAAGGAAGAACCAGGATAAGACGCCGGGACAAGCAACTGGGCAAAGTCTCGCTCTTCCGCGGCGGCTTGGTTCGATATATTTCTGCTACACCTGATGTTTGAACTTTCATCTTGCTCTACAGGACGTAATTGTCCGCAGGTGCTCCGTCTCCTAGGGACCTATCGTCTTCACCCAATCTTGTCTCCTTCTATCGCCACGCCGATGGAGAAAGTGTCTAATTATGCCGCTCATGGCAACATTTTAGAGCTATTTGGTGGCATTTGTCGTACAATCACCATGATCGGTTTGAACATTGAGACATGGTCGAAGCCTTGACAACTGGATGGCAATGAAGAAACTATAAAACACCCACTGCAGAGGTTTTGCGCAAGATACCTCAGGCCGATGTTGCTGATACTGGGTTCGCGGGAGATGAGCAATCAGGCAAAGGGTTGATGCACATATTGTCTCAAACCTCAACCCCTTCCATGACGGTGCCACGAGACCTAATAACGCAGGCACATTTGAGGTACGTAGTTTAATGGCCCAAGAACGAAGTAAGGATTTCTGTGAGTGATGTCTTCCAATTAGTCATTCTCAAAAGTGTTGCCCTGCAAGATAAGCCTCCCAGGCCAGATCCTGCCGCAGTATCACCAACACAGATTATTAAGAACTGGTTTTGAGTATCTATTCTAATACTAGTAGACTTGGCAGCATATACATATCGAAGTTAGACCGAATATAACATCAGTTTGAGTAGTAGAAATTCTCGGCAAGGCAGCTCTCCCACATGCTAGATGCGATGAGACTCTCCCGGACTCCTCCGCTGGGACCTCCAGGTCAATGATGAGGCGCTTGACTGGAGTTGTGGGGTTATGGTTTCGTATACACATACTTGCGTGGAAGGTACTTTTGGTTCTTTAGGTGGAGACACCTGAGCTGGGGTGAGGACTGACTGAGCCGCATCCGAGGCGAGCCTGAGCTACCCTCAGCAAAAGCGGCGACGCTTCTCGCCAGTAGTCTCTTTCAAAAACAAATACTCAGACTGTGATCACGGATTTCATGTTTAACAGGAAATATAGGCCCTCAAAAGTATCTCCATCCCAGCATGTGGTTGACTTCCCAATCATCCTTCACCAGCCCTCTTCACCATCCACACAGCACGACACGCAAGTTTTTCATCTGTCCTCGTTTTAGTAGGTATCGGCAGAGCTGTCATTATAGCAGTAACACTAGCGCTAGAGCAAGCATCGTGATAGTCCTCAGCTGAGTCGCAATACGTAGCATAAACAGGCGTCTCGATGGGAAAGATAGTAGTCGCATCGGGATCTTGACGGCGGATGAGCTATCTCTTTGTAGGTCTTGCAGTGGGCCAGCCGGTAGGGATGCGATACTCCCATCGCTTTTTAACCGTTGTCACAGTACCTTACCGTGTTAGCTGATTGATATTAATGACCCTGGTGTCTCGATGAACTTACACACTGTACGGGCTAACTGTAACCACGTTGAAATCTTCACGGTCATTGATACGATCTTGCAGAGGAGGCGAGCCTCCCGCTGAGGTAATATCTGCTACACAAGCGTCGACTGTCGTAGTTGAAATATCTGGAGCCTTAGTGGTCTGGACAGTTGTTTCCTCAACGAGGGTTTGTAAGTGACCGTAGCGACAATACCTGTACTTTTGCCGGTGGCTTCAACCTCGCCGAAGATAAGATTTTCAAAAATGGGAATCCTATCTATTGTTCGGGTGAAGGCTTCCAAGAGCTGGATAGCCAAGGAACTCCGCCGCCAGATACCACTACCAAGGACTTTGCTTCGACTAGAAGGATATCGCTTAGCTTCCAGAATCATGTGTTGCTGAATAGAAAAGCAGGCTTTTGTCAAACCTCTGGTGTACAGGGTTATATCACGTTTACGTCTGCGCCAGCTGGACGTACTCCAGTCACCCTTGGTATTTATGACGGCACGCTACCTCATTATTTGGAGGTCTTTAAATACTAAATTCCTATTAGTTTCTTGATGCCAGAATGGTAAACTTCTTGGCGTTGATGACAATAGCTCCACGTCGTCCCTGGCAACAGCTCAAGAGAGCAGCGTCGAAGAGCAAGAAGCTACCACCCTCTCCTCTGATGCTGTGGAATCACCCACCTCCATTTTCGGATTGACAAAAATACAGCCCGGCCCCAAATCATCTTATGGAACGCTGTCCAGCATTGAAGACGTGGCGTCTACTACGTTACTCGAGGTAGATGGAACAACCTTGGCATCCTCCGTCATATTACTATAGGAATCATCGTCAACTGAGCTTTTCGAGTCTACTGCCATCTCAGATAACCCTTCCAGAACCTCAGCCACCCTGGAAACATTTTCTGAAAGGACACCAACTGAGCCTGTGGATAATACAACGCTAGAGACAACTAGCAATGAAGTGACTACAGAAGTCTCTACCCGGCCTCTCTTCTATTGATGCTGCGCTTTCGATCGTCGTCGGGGAGTTGGATAAAGAAGATCACCGTTTGCCCTCGTGGTTCGACCATAACGGTTGTTGTGGGAACTGCAAGTGTCGATTGGCAAAAGGGCGTTTGTAGGGCTGATGGACTTGTAAGTGCTTCGTCGCTTGATAGCGGTAGATCCACGGACGAAGACCTCGACACAAATTCTACCAGTTTAGAAGTTTCTTCATTGACCTGTATCAGAATCGAGTCTGTTCATTTTCATTAGCTTCTTCTTTCGAATACTGAGGTATAATTTCGATGTACTTGTGATTGTAGTCGCAATGGAAGTGTTTCTCCCGAATGTCGGGCGAATTGACGGAGCCAAGGGGAACCTGCCGGTCTCCCCATCTTCCGTATCCGGTACATTGGCATCTCCATTGATGGAACTAAAGGGCCCATTGTTACTCGGAATCGCAGCGAGGTATGTAGAGAGATAGGTTACACAATATGTCTCTGCTTCTACAAGCGCAACGTCGTTCTCCGGGGAGGTAGCTACGCCCTTTAGCAGAACTGCAAAGAGAATGTGTATTTTCATCGTGGATTGTGATACGGCTTCTGATGGGATGAGAGTTACACAGAAATGAAGAAGATAATTTATGGCGACTACTTGAGGCATGAAAATAAGGAGCGGCCGATGTCTCACCCGCCGTAGTTCTCTCTCGTTATCTAGCCACTCAGAAGTGCCAAGAGAAATTTCTCATCCCTGCATTGCATAATTGTATTTTCATTCCACCTACCAACAGAATTAGAGCTGAGAGGATAATAACATTAAGCACGCTCGAAGTCATGGAAATGCTGAATGTCTGTGGGCTACAGTCTTGATGTTTTATGCCAGAGCAACGATGAAGGTTACCCGACACAATTCGCGATACGCTGAAGGATGGTATCATGATTCTAGGAGCTACATGAGTAATATCCATCATCAAATCTCTATTACATAGAGTCTTAAAACTGTATACTATTTAACAATTTTGCTTCCCACGTCTCACCGCTGACATCCGAACTTGTATCCGATCTGTTGGTTGCCCTACAGGGCGAAGGTCTCAGCCACAGCATCTTTCTCGCGGACCAAAAACTCCTTGAAGCGACCCAACTCAATTCCCCAGGTCTTGACCCTCTCAGCGTCAACGCATTTCTCACCATCTCTCAAGAACACCTGCGATCCGATGAAAGGATTGGAATCGATAGCCTGAGCCACTTGCTCATCAGTGTAAAACTCAGCCTTCAAATCTCGCCCAGTTGCATCAACCAGAATCGCCATCATCTGCACGGCCGTCAACCTCTCGCTGACAAGGTCAATTCCCTCCCCATTAAATCTTCCAGGGTCGTTAAGGGCGGAAAAGGTGAACTTAGCGATATCTTGTGGATCGACGAGGTTGAGCTTGGTGTCGTGCTTTAGGGCGGTTAACCAGGTGTTATGCTCGAATAAGTCGCTGTAGATGCGAGCTTTTGGGGCGAGGAGATTGGACATGAAGAAGCCTGGGCGGATAATGGTCCAGTGCCTGAATCCAGCACGTTGAACGAGCCCTTCAATCACATTCTTGACAAAGAGGCTCTTGAAGAGTAGGTGACCTGGAGGAAGAAGAGTGCGCCTCTCAGGAGCATCAGCGCTAATCGAGCTCGAGTACACAATATCTTCAACGCCCGCCTTTTTAGCCAGTGCGATGATTCTCTGAGCCCAAACACGCTCATCATCGAGATTGCTGTAATTGGGCCCAAGAGCGAGGAACAGCTTGTTGCAGCTGGTCAAGCCGGCAGTGAGGGCCTCTTCGTCATCCCAGTCGCCAGGGTTCAAGACGACACCGATTTTAGCGAGGGCTTGCGCTTGGGGGGATTCGGTGTTTCGCACTGTAGCGCGGACAGACCAGTTTGATTGGCGGAGGTGGCGACATACTGCTGAGCCTTGGATGCCTGTAGCGGCGACGACGTAGACAGTTGGGAGAGACATGGTAATGATTGAATGTTCGATGGACAATGATATAAAAGTATTGTTTTTCCTTGTTGGCAGTTGAGTTCTTTTATATCTTTACAGCTCCTCCTCTTCGCGCTATTCCGTCGTGCTCCTGTGGGGCCGATCAGCGGAGTTCCGCTGCCCTCAGGTCCCTCAGCGCAATTCCACCATCTTACTTCATCGCAACCACCAAATTTTCATCCCACCCATCATCAATGGAACGCAACGACCCGCCAGCGCGACGGAAGTCCTGTCAGGCCTGCAAGAAAGCGCGCCGGAGATGCGATCTAGCGCGTCCCACGTGTCAGCGCTGTTCTCAGCGCAATATCCACTGCCACTATCCTTATGCGCCTCCATTGCGCGAGAGCACCAGCGACATACAGCCTGCGATCCCAGTATCTGAGATTGAGGGCTCACTTACGCCATCATGTTTTGGAATACTTGATTCGATTTTGGAAACAACGGACAATTTTACAGACCAGTTGTTCCAAGGTTCGTTGGAGTGCGATGCTTCCAATTGGTCTACGCCAGGGCTTTCAACAACAGCTCAAAATGCGCTGAATCGGTCTCAGCTTGCTACTATTCCCCAGGTCACTAGAGCAATCACATCAAGGCTCCAGTATCCTCTGGATGCAATCCTGAAGGGTCCGTCACAAATGGTTTCGGAGAATCAAACGCCTTGGTGTCATGCGCATCTATACGATGATGGGATGCCAAAGTCTATGCAACGTGAGTTCATTCTGTGTATCAATAGCGTAAGCTTAACACTTGAGGATAGATGCGGTATCTTCTGCTGCACTCCATGCAGCAAAGAATCATCTCAACGCCAGAGTCATCCGCGACAACGTGGAAAGCCGGGTGCAGGAACTCCTCGCCAGTCCTCCACCAGCTTCTTCAATGGAAACTTTGGCATATGCACAAGCGCTCTTCATATATCAAATACTTCGTCTACTAGACAACGACGCCCGAACCTATGCCATCTACGAAGCAACCATGCCCCATCTCGAAGAAGCATCCAACGCCCTCATTCCCCACATCGCCATCGACGAAGCAGCAGATTCACCGAGTCAATCCTCAGATCTCATACCCCTCTTTCCCGTCTCAGCAGCCCAAGCCTTCTGGACAAATTGAATCTTCCAAGAATCAGCCAAAAGAACCCTAGGCATGATAAACTTCTTTATGTTGACGTATTACTTCATGAAAGGCGAGTCGGGTAATAGATGCGGTCAGAATAAAAACATTGCTGTGAATCGGTCTGTCACCATGTCTGCGCATCTATGGAACACTCAAGATGCTGTTGATTTTGCACTGGCGTGGCGAGATAAAAAGCACTTTGTGATAAATGTCAGCGCGTAAGTCAATATTGAATCTTGTTTGTTGTGTTTCTAGCTAATGAATCACAGACCTAATTTCTTGGAGACAATAATACACGATGCTCAGAAAGATGACATCGATGCTTTTGGCAAGATATGTCTGACATCTTTGATGGGACTGACTGAGGCAAAAGGGTGGTTAGCTATGAAGGGGATTACTTTATAATCTTTTTACAGTTTGGCAACGTGCTCCTCTGAGTATAACACAGGGATACTGATTCCCAGCTATTGTTTTCATAAACGCTCTGTATCGTTCGTCATCAATGCGAATGGCGTCTTAGCGAAGGATAGACGCTATTTTTCCGAAGATAAAGATTGTCGCCAGGTTAAAGATAAGAAAGGATTGAGTCATAACGTTTGATATTTGAAAGCTTCTAGGTTCTGGTAAGAATCGATGGTGTTTTTATGCAGATATTGTTCGCTTTGAGGTTTAGAAATATTTTTCATCTACCATAGGAGAGTGGGTTAACAGCCGTCATGGCCTTATTAGTTGATAAGAAATAGATACTACAGTTAAAGAGAGAAAACTGAAGATAGATCCTACTATAATGTTATTATACAGTATTAGCACTTTCTGACTATTATTTATAATAAGATTATTTTAATACCTGAGATTTAGGTATAGGGTGGTAACAAGTATCTATTGCCCTTGCCTAATAACTGTAGTAAGATAGATGCGATAGTAAATTAGAAGAGTTAACGGGCCCTATTCTTTCGCTGAACCTGGGGCTTGATTAAGGACGGCGATGCCGAGGCGAACTTGTGAGGCTGAAAAACAAAAGTCAAGTTAAATAAACAACGCGATGTTACTTTCAATTCCACAACATTACGTTCCACTATCTTATCTTGTATTGATAAGCTTCTTATCGCTTGAAGCCAGCAAGGATCCTGGGCGCAGGTTGTGATACGAAAACAAGGTGCCAAAATGAACTCGTCTCAAGATATACTAGTATACACTGAATTTACAAAAGTCTTTTCGTCACTTAGGATAATCATCCGAAATATTTTTACCTCTCCCTGCGTGGAAAGTCGGCAAAAGTCCCTTAAGTAAGCTGCTGACAGAACAACAAGTGGGCCAGGTCGGCCGCAAAACAACTCCACCTAAGCGGCCGACTTTACAACAGTCATGATAGGGCCATCGGCCGCAAGCAACATAATAATAGTTAAAAATAAGCGAAAATACAAGCTTAGGAACAAGCTTCTGCCAAGCGTCAATGCCGGATCCTTGCCGCCCCCGGTAGTCGAGACCATTTGGAACTACGTCCCCTGCCAAGAGCTTCTTGATTCAGAGGCTTGTACTCGGCCGGACCGTGATTAAATGGAGCGATGTTTGTCCTAGAGCGGTATTCAGGTAGCTGTTCGTCTAAAAGTGGAAAGTTCAAGAAGAACCTCATGAAGGGCTCAGTCTTGCACGTGTCATGGCATTGCGATGGAAAGATATCGACTTCGATGATGGCGGTCAATCTCGAGGACGTGTATAAATACGTGACTCTTCTCCTAACTAATCTGTCTTTTGTCCTCATCCTCAGATCATCAATCGCCAGCCACTCTCATACAATTATTCAGTTCTCTCCCCTCATCACCATGCTCGTCTCTACTGCTCTTCTCGTTCTCTGCTCAGCAGCCTTTACGGCAGCCACGCCCGCTCCAGCCCAAACCCCCGAGAAAGACTTCAGTTTCTGGCTCGGCGGTCCTATCCTTGAGAAATGTCTCGCCGAAGGGAACTGCGAGGACCGTCTTCTCGATAACCCGTACTATGTCGAGTCAAAGAAGACCAGCCATGCCAAGCGATTCGACTGCCACGGCAAAGGTATACACACTGTCGTCACCACCGGCAAGAACTTTGTCAAACTTGGCACCTTCAATCCCTACGATCTATTCCACCACGTATATGACCTATGCCACGAAGGAGGATGCGATGGTGGCAGTGACTGGGCTCGAAGTACAAAGTACGTCACTGCCACCGGCGTCTACTCGAAGGACATCAAAGTCAGTGCACAGGGTGTCTACTCTGGGTGGGATGTGCGCAATGCTCTGGCGCAGTCTCTTGCGGATGCTTCTGGGCGCAACCAGGTCTGGTCTCAGGAGGTCGCGTGCCCAAGCGGAGGACGAGCATGCTCACTTGTCAAGCTTTGGCAGGGATACGCACCCAACTTTCATCAATCTGCTATCTACAACAACTGCAATCAATATGGTTGGATGAATGCCAAGACTGATGGTCTTACTGGAATTACTTCAGGTGGAGATTGCAAGTCGATTATTGAGAAGCTTGGAGCTATTGTTGGAGAGGCGGTTCCTTACGGGGCGGGAACTATCCCACTTCTCAGTGCTCTTTGTGGTTAAACAATAGCATATGGGGACTCGGAGGAGTTCAGAGCAGCAGGGAGTGAGATATGTAGAGTATGATGCTTTGCACCTAGAAGAGATGAGAGCGAGTTGTAGATAGACTAAGCGAACTAAGCATAGCCTTTAGCTGAGCGTCGATCTCAAATTTATTGCCATTCCTTGTCAAGAACCACCAGATTCTGATATCCCTTCTTCACAATCTCAGTATCAATCACCATGACAGCGATGAAAGTAGTGTCCTCAGTTTCACTGGGATTATCGCTGACGGTGTGGTGACATCCAGGAAGCTCGTTGAAGCTCTCCCCGGCGTTATAAACCTTGGGCGGGTTACCATTCATTCCGCTAAGAAGTTGGCCCTTGATCACAGTGGCGGCGACTGTGGCACCGGAATGGGTATGGGGAGGTGTCCATCCGCGGGGACCATAGTGCACCTCGAGACCAACGATTGACTTGCCGGGTGCGTTGGTGAGCTCGTAGTCGTAGAGGATCTTGACATTCTCGCGAGGGCGGTTGCTGTGAATGATTAGATTGACCCCAGATGAGTGAATCGCTCAGCTTACCGCTTATCCTCAATATTGTCTGCCATTTTGATGAAGTAGATGTTGTACGATTATTGCGATGCGATTGAGAAGACACAGGAGTCGGAGACAACAAGAGATGAGGAATATGATAGATACAATTCTTTGGTGAATGAATTACTTATACTTATAGAAAATTAGAATTTCCTCAAACGACAGACAATGATTATCCTACCTGTCGGCCTCCCGATTGTCGGGTGAGATGAATCAGCCGGGCAACCGTCAATTACGGACCCGCCCGGGTATCCGGGTATTCATTCTGCCTCCGAATTCCGGGCGCAATTGTCTGCTGCGACAATCAGCATATAAACAGTTCCTTCTTGGCGGAAAAGACTGCTTGAATAATATCGCTTCTTAGCAGTATCATTCACTAGTCTATATCACACTTTATACACCAGGAAACAATTCCTCCAACCTCAAGATGAAAGCCGTCCAGATCCTCGGAGACATATCTTCTCCAAAACTCACAACTAACTACTCAATGGAGAAGCCCAAACCTGTCAAGTCTGATATTCTGGTTCGTGTTCACGCCGCTGGAGTCACTGGCGATGAAATCATGTGGCCAGAGACATATCGACGTCCAACCCGCATTCCCGGCCACGACATATCCGGCGTCATCACTGCTTTTGGTCCTGACTACTCTGGTCCTCTACAAATCGGCCAAGAAGTATACGCGTTTCTATCGGCGCACACAGGCGAAGGACAAGCTGACTACGTTGTCTGCACTCCCGATGACGTCGCCTTGAAGCCAGCCTCACTTTCCCACGCTGAAGCTGCTGCCCTGCCGATTCCGGTCTTGACAGCGTGGGAGGTTCTAGACTATGCCGAAATTCACACTGGAACGAGAATTTTGGTGACCGGGGCGTCGGGCGCAGTTGGTCAGCAGTTTGTGCAACTTGTCAAACACGTGACTGGTGCCTATGTGATTGCACTGGCATCCCAGACGAACAAGCATCTATTGGGCGATGTACCTGACGAAATCGTCGACTACAAAACTCCAAACTGGGAGAAGTTAGTGAAAGACGTCGATGTTGTCTTTGACACGGTAGGTGGGGAGGTTCTGACCAAGACGTGGGAAACGGTCAAATCTGATGGCATGATCATTACGATTGGCGATCCTGCACCATCATGGGCTTTTGGCGGTGATGAACCCTCCGAGTCGTTGTCCCTACCAGGCGTGAAGTACAAGTATTTTATTGTCTCGCCGAACGTGCATCGTTTGGGAGAGGTAGCAAAGTTGTTTGATGAGGGAGTGCTGAAGCCACTGGCTGTGAAGACGTATCCGTTTGATCAGGCGATTGAGGCTTGGGAGCATGCCAGGCAGCGTGGAAAGGGCTACAAGATCGTTATTGAGTTTTAGGCTGTAAGTAGAGGTTTAGTATAGTAAGAAATCCGTGAGTAGAAAGTATATAGGTTATTGAACATTCAACTTGTCCTTCCTTCCATCCAGCTAGGATCCAGCTCTATACCCATGTTGACCCATCCGCAGATATCCTCGAAAGTCCCCAGAGACGAAAAAACATTATCATCCTGGTCCATAGTCGGAAGGGATCCCGTGCTACCCTCGCCCTCGCTCTGCATCAAACTCGGAATATGCGCTGATCCCGGCGTACTCCCCACTTCTCCACTAGTCCCGCCAAGCCCTAGAACATGACGAGCGATAGTCTGTATCTCTTTCACATTCCTCGCCGTTCTTGGCCAAACCTCACCTACAGCCTTGAGACATCCGATAGTCAAGCGGATCTGATCTCGCGCTACTGCCAATGCTTGGTCTTTGAGCATGTATGTACAAGCTGAGAGAAGCGCGAGAGTTCCTTCGCTGACCATGCATGTTGTGAAAGGTGTGTGATGGAACGGGCGCACCGGCAAAGCTAATAGTTGGATTTGTGCGTTGACTGACTTGAGAATCCTCGTCGTGTGTACGTTGATGAGATCTGGCTTCGGTGTATCTGACGGTGGTTCTCGAGCACAACTGGATACTTTTTCAATAGGGTTAAATCTCAGATCTGATAAAGGTCTGTGTATACCAATAGTTGCACTAGACAGTCAGCTCAACTCTCAACATGGTCAAGGAAGGACATACACATGGATAAGCAAGTGAGCTTGAAACATCAGCTCATCAATGGTCCCATCTGCCTTTAGCACTGGCTTCTTATCCTTGGGAAGTAGCAGTAGCCAGGCATCGAAAGCCGAGTCAGCGGATTGTATGATAGCTTCTGAATTTTGTCTTGTTGCGCGTTTTGGTGACATGTAGATGACTTGTGCTGCGCAACGCACTGCTCCGATGAGATAGGCAAAGGACGAGAATACAACGTCTTCGCTATCGAATTCGCGAGAATCAAAGTCTTGTAAAGTCTTTGGTGCAGGGATTATCTATCCATCGCATGTGAGTCTCTTGATTCAAGTTAATGGATAGTACTTACACCTGACTCGTATTCTGAATCTTCACAAGGAAGATCTGCGGTAGGTTCAACATGTAATGTCTTGAAATTCATCGTGCCTAAAGTCCCAGCGTAGGAAGCATCCGTGATGAATAGCATCCACCACGTTCGTCTCCAGCATTCAACCATGACCGGGTCGCCGAATCCCAAAGTAGCAGCGAACTCCTGCTTATGCATCTCTAACATGACGGCAACATCTATTGCAGCATCCATCTGCTCCTTTGCTTCAGCCTTAAACGTGTACCAGAACAAAGCGATTGAGTAGAGTAGGCGAGCCTGGACTTGCACTGCATCTGATGATTTGAGCTGTGAAATTTGATCCTCGACAGCGCTACTTAGTGTTTCTGACCATTGGTGGGTGTCGTAGATATGACCGATGAGCCGCATGGCAGCTATGAGGGCACTGAAGTTGAAGGTTGACGCCTGGGACAGATGGACTAAGTGTTTGTATGGGGGAGCGTAAGGATGCAAGTGGTGAAAGTTGGCATAGTACGACTTAACCAGAGCATCATCGGTGAGTCCGCCATGGCTAAACTGCGGTGTGTCGCGGTTCTCTGGTACCGGTACTGGTACTGGTGTTGGAACAGGTAAGCTCCAATCCGTCCCCGTCACAGATTCATCCCCTAAGTTAATTCCCTCATCAGATACCACCACGGAAATCTCTGACACGCCATTGTCCAGCTGTCCATCAGCCTTATTAGCCAGTCGTCTCCGCCTTTCAGCCAAAGCAGCTCGATCAAGGCCACCGCGTCTCGAAGCTGTATACTGGCACGTCTTATCGTATGCCATGCACCGACTGCATCGCGGCTGTTTAGCATCGCATTTCACATGCTTTGTCCGGCACTCGAGACAAGCTAGCGAGGATCGTGTGTTTGCACGTGTTGAGACTAGTCGCTCCATGGTGAATGGGTGATTAACATGGAAGAGAATTATGGCTGATGCTTGCCAAATGGAGGTCATACTAAAGTGGGGTCACGGGTATCCGGGCTTCCGGAAATAGAGTGGGTATACGAGATGTCAGCCAATATGAGGAAATACTTTGTTGACGGTAAAGCCTATGTTGTTATTGGAAAACGATGTACCAGGCTCCTAAAGCTGAAGACTACTAATTCATATCATTCCATATCTAGATCAAGCTACTTCTTATGTATATGCTTGTTCCAGATTCTCGAAAATTCGTGGACCAAACTGGTCCATCAATTTTAGTCGATTAATCTCGTCCCCGCCATATCCCGCGTTGTCAGGCTCATACATATGCCAGTCAAGCACTTGATACCCTCTTTGCTCAACGGCACTAAAGCCTAGCTGCAAATAATTAAAGATCCGACAAGTTAAAGTGCTGATCCTATCCGACTCAACTTTGTCATCGAACATGTTGACACCACTGTATCCGCCAGCGACAAAATCAGCACGTATAGCGGTATATCGAATATCGATGTCCCATCTCCCTCTAGTTTGCAATATGTTCTCCTCTACTAGCAGCCAGTTCTCACACTGCAGCTTTATCGGACAGGTGGCAGCTTTCGGGTGACGAAGAGTGAAATACCGGATGGGATATTGCCATGGAGATAAAAACACTGTGCGGAGAAAGGTCTCATAGAAGCCTCTAACGCCCACGGGAGATCCTCTGACTTGATCGAATCTGGGGTCCAGTGTCGAGGTTATGACTTGACAGTCGATGGGGTCTATCAGGAGATAAGCCTTGCTAGGGAAAAAGTCGGGACGTTCTACCGCTAGGCTGTACTGCTCAATCTCTTCCTCGGTATGAGACTGGGCTCCTTGTAGGTTTTGTGCCCGGAGAATATCGCGCAACTCGTGATTGAGAGCAACTACAAGTTCCTGAGCCAGAGTCACTCGGTCTTGAGCCAGTTCCAACCGCTTCCTGATGTAAGTCTCGTATTGGGTTAACCAGTCCATTATGTTGATGAGGCAGATATCAGCTCATTTCTAATTTGGCGGCGTATCCTCTTGGATAATGTGTCATCGTAATCGCTGCTGAGGGACCTCTTCCAGTTCGGGGCCTCAGATCTCGAAGAATTACCGTGGTCGATTGTGCTCTGTGGTGATTGCCCGCAGGAGAATGAGCCTAGTTCTGGAGATGGAGCGGCGGAACTGATCATCCTAAAGCTCTCATACCTATCGAGTGGTTCAAGATCCTCAGATGGCGAATAGATTTCAGAGTCAAGGCTTGGACTTTGATCACAAAAAATGTCCACTTCGGGCCCTTTCTGAGGATTGGCCGGCCCTGAGATGGGCGGCGTTGGCTATGAAAAGGGAGATACAGGCCGCTCCGACTCATGAGTACCTAGGAAAAGGTCAGCGAAGTTGAGACATTTGGAGACGAACATACCATTATATGCATCTTCCCAAGACCAGTGCAAGAGGTCGAGAAATACCTCGACCTCAAAATCGTCTGTGATAACGTCGTCATTCATGGTTGGAATGTCGTGTCTGCTGTAAGCTGAAAAAGAATATGCTGTTCTGTTGGATCCAGATAAAAGTAGTCCACGGAAATGAAGAACATGCCTTGAGAAGATGAAAACGCTGGCGGTGCTCACTATATATGTGTTTCTCGAAACAAACATACTTTCCAAACGTAGAACTTATTTTGATAGGACCAGTAAAGAAGCATAAGTAAACTTCATTATTGAGTACTTTTTGCAAAGTTTAATACCGTCAACATCACGATACTTTTCGTTCTTGAAGCTTAGTAGATATTGCCAAAACGCTAAAGTATAAATGAACCAGCATGTAGCTATCGCCTAAATTCCAAGCTTTTATCACACCAAAGCGTGTCAAACATTGAACTTGTAGTCTTTCAACAGTAGCAAAGTATCGTATTACCTAAAGTTTATCCTTAAGCCGTGTTCCCGATTCCCCAGTGCTGGATGGTAGATCTCAATAGAGAGGAGCGATCTCCCTGTCCTTCATATTATTGCGGATTCATCTACAGGATAACGCACTCTCAAGAATATTAGTCCGGTCACGGCCATAACCGAAACGGCGTACGACCTCGTTTTCAAAGCTAAAGAGTGGCTCCATTATGTGCACGGTCTTGTTGGTTGCCTTCGGTGATCTCCATTCTTGGAAATTGCACGACCAACGAGCCACTAACCGTCAGCCGTGGATCATTTATAAACAGCTCCAGCCCCCAATCTCAGGATCTCGGATTCTTTCTCAAGTCATCCAAAATGGCTACTTCAATGCCAGACATATCGTGCATCCTACCACGACTTCCTCAAGAATTGACCAATGCTATATCTCAGTATCTTGACGGAAGCGACCTAAAGGCCCTACGTGAAACATGCTTAGCAATGGCACGGGCCGTACCACTTCGTTTCGATCGTGTATTCATATCCGCAAATTCCCTCAACATTCAAGTCTTCAAAGCAATTGCAGACCACGACATTTTTCGCCATCAAGTCACTGAGATTATCTGGGACGACGCCCGTTTACTTACTGGCCCGGAGCGCTGGCAATATAAAGATGAATGGGAGTATCACGGTCGGGAGCCAGATATGATTGTAACTGAGAATGGATGTCCGAAGTGGTTTCAGAAAGGATCGAGTACATCTGACGATGACTGGTGCCACCACTACACCTTTCCTGTTGCTGACAATCATATGGGACTTGCAGAGTGCTGGGAATACTACAAGCCGTTGTTAGAAGACCAACAGCAGATTCTGGAAAGTAATGCTGACATAAAGGCCTTCAAGTATGGTCTTGAGCGTTTCAAATCCTTGAGAAGAATCACCATTTCACCTGCGACTCACGGGAGGCATGGTCACCCACTATATAGGACTCCTATGATCAGGGCATTTCCTCCTGGATTCGATTATCCAATCCCAAAGGCATGGCCTACTGCCCCAATGGACGATGGTGGAGAATGGTACGACGAGCTCCCATGGATATCCGAGGAAGGCGACGCTCCGTACCAGTGGTTTTACGGCACCCACTGTACCGCTGAGAGATACAGAGAGAAATGGCGAGGCTATCAACTCGTGAGCAGAGCCTTGCTCGAGTGCGGAAATACAGTCACAGAGCTCAAGATTGAAGGCCACGAGATCAAATCGGGATTGAGTTGTCGTGTCTTTGATCAGCGTTGCCCAGAGTACGACAACCTATACATGATCCTTGGTCGTCCAGGCTTCCGTTATCTCGATCTTGCTCTATTCGCAAGTCTCATTGAGCAAGATGGCTGGGCAACATACATGACTGGGCTCCTACGAGATGCTTTAGCTCAAGCTAAAGATATGGAACATTTATGTATCCGCGCTTCGACAGATATCAAAGACGCACACTGCCAACAGCTTGATATAGAAGACCTTGAATGGCCTGTATTCCCCCTAAGGACGGTATTTCCTATCGATCACTGGCCACGACTTCAGCACTTCGGTATCTCAAATTTCCTGGTAGAGCTAGATGACTTGATCGATGTTCTGTCCTGTTTGCCCCCCACATTGCGCTGCGTCGAGCTACTCAACCTGGCATTTCGAAATCCGGAACACGGTTATGATGATCTCGTTCGCCAGATGCGTGACAAATTGGACTGGCGCTCACACCTCGTGGAAGAGAGACCGAAGGTGCATATGATCTGTCGTGGGGAAGGTTCTTGCGAAGATAATGAGTTCATTGAGGTAGATGATGCGGTGTGCTCCTATCTATACGGAGATGGGGAGAATTTGTTCGAACCTGAGTCGAGGTACGTAGCCATGGGATGAGGGGTGTTCGGAGAGATCCGCTCGATCCAGACTCCCGAACTCCTTTCTCGCGTATAAGGTGCATGTTACTGACAGTCTTCTCTCCTCTAGCAAGGCCTCTAGACTCAGCTGGGAGCTGAGGAACCGCGGGTTTGATGGCAATATAATAAATGTACTATATAGAAGCTCTTCAGCCTAATCACAAGGCAACAGATATGTCCATATTACCTTCCAAAAGCTAAAGTTAAATAGGGGTTTTCAGTGTGTCGGCTTGATGTCTCGTTGAGGCATCATGAGCTTTAGGCATCAATCAATCGATGGTCCAGCACCTGTTAGCACCCTTGCGTTTTCACAGTAAGCCGTGGCTGCTCGGAAGAGCTATAAAGCTTCCAAGTCTTGATTCCATTTCCGTTGGACGTTTACAGATATCTTATCTGAAAAGCTAGATAAGCAGTCTAAGCACTTTTCGATGTCTGCTGCGGCCACAAATGGAAATGCCCGAAAGACTCCGCTCTTAAGTAGATTTCCCAACCAACAAGTGCAAGCGAGTCATTTGGCGGGCCGACTTTGAGTGGATATAAACAGACCAACAACATTACTTCTGCGAGATGTATTTCGGCCTTCCTTTTTTTAATACAGAGTTCAAATTGTCTCACTTCATCGCTGTCGCCCAGATGCATCAAGGCCATTGAAGAAAACACTTCAGCCGTACACTCACGAAGATTGTACGTCTTGAGGCTCTCGTGCGTCAGACCATCAGAGTGTCACTAGAAAACGGGAAGTGGAGTCTGGCACCATAGCCAAGACCTTGGCTAATTAAACATTGGCCGATATTCCCGGACAGAGAGGCTGTTGCATTGCATAAAGACCTCTCCATTCTCAAATCACCCTCTAGCTTCTTGATCCATCCTTGATTGATCTCTCAATCGACCATCCGTACATATTTCGCAATGTCTTCAACCATCACAACTTCTTTGCTCATGCTGGAATACACCGGCATTCCAAATCTCGTTGCCGAGGTCATCGGCGCAAACCCTACAGCCACGACTTTCGTACTGGACTGCGACAAGCCCAAGCACAAAAAGAATTGGGAAGACGGTGAATGCTACATCACCAAGGACACCGTCATTCTCGGCCCATGGGCCGATAAGACACCTGCGCCTGGAGCTGTAACCACTGGTATCTGGAGAGAAGGCACCGTCAATGAAGATGAAAAAGAAGGCTACTCGTTCTCAATAGAGTGTCAAATGGATTATACGGTGCCTATAGTCTGTACCACGACCAATCATGCTTCGTTCACCTTCGACGATAGTCGGGGCGTCACAGCGACATACACCAAGCACGGCGGAACGACGGTTGATATGTTCTTCTATGGTGGGTATGGATACTTTGGCTGGACTCCTGTCACTGTCACTGCTGGTCACTCGTATCTGTTTTCTGCCAAGACTGCCTCCTTTACCGAGGCTTCGTGTACAGGCGTCTCTGGAACCGGAGAGGCTGAGGAAGCAACGACTTCTGCCACCGAAACTGGGAGCACGACTGATAGTGATGTGATTACTGTTACGGGCGAAGCTTCATCTACGACTTCTAGTAACGGCGCAGGTACAAGACGTGCTTTAAGCCTCTGGGCTGCAGTGGGCATCATGGCAAGTCTGGTCTTGGCATGAATGAATGCTGGTGTAATACATTACTTCATAATTGGTCGACGTGAGTGACGTCGAGGAAGGTTTCGCGAGTCAGGTCGCTAGCAGTGAACATAATGATAAAAGTAAACTATATTCTTAATCATTTTACGGAAAAGCTGAGGAGCTGTCCAGAGGTGGGGCCACTTCCCGATTCCCATGTCACATGAGCCTTCTTCATTAGCCACCTGAGTTCTTGATTCCTTAATGACGTGGCATTCACTTTTACTGGTCGGAATACGTCGTTACGAGCTGTGCTGCCATCGACATAAGCAGGCCAGATCTTGGAGTGACTTGTGCCTAATTATCTACAAAGTCATTTGGGCATAGCTGGCAGACTAGAGATGTGTTTTGAGATCAAAGATAGAAAGCTTCTGCCGCAAATCTTTCTCTATTCGGTGGCATATATACTAAGGGACTGTTTAACCAATAGCAGCAGCGCCATTCGAGGATAGACCGAGGGCTCATGGTTTGGAATCAACGAAGTGCCATGAATGCGCTAGTACGTGTTGAGGTTCATCTCAATCAGGTTTTTCCCAATTGAGCTGCGCTCTTCGTCCATGTGATACGCCACATCTAGCTACAATGCAACCATGAACCAGAAGATGGCCTTCTGAGCGTTCTCCCACTACACGGCGACTCACGCAACTGAAACCGGGCAAAATCCCCAATGAAGTCGCTGTGGGCCGGAAGTACAGGTGTTGTCCGAAGTCCGAACCCCAGATCAATCGACGAGATCAATTATCAGTTTCGGTATTCTTTCAGTGGCCGAGATGGGTTATAAAAACAAAAGTCCAGCTCGAAGTTTGGAGTAAATCATCAGTCAACAGATCACTTCCATTTGCCATGTCTACCGTAGTTGACACGGATATTTTGATCGTGGGTGCAGGTCCTGCCGGCGGCGCCCTCGCTTCCTTTCTGGGACAGAATGGCAAGTCTTGAATCTTCTCAAGATGGTTTGCCCAGTAAGCTAACAAGTAATGTTCAGGAATGAGTGGACTTGTGATTTCGAAAGGTCCGCATACGGCCTATACGCCTCGAGCCCATGGGTTCAATCCCTTTGCACTAGGTAGGACTGGATACATAGGCAAGCATGGCTACTCTCTGACGCGTAACAAGAGTGCCTACGAGACATTAAACTGGAAGATGGGGTGCTTCGGCTCGCCATTCGAGAACCTTTCATCCTTTCACTCCGCTTCGCACAGAGCATGATTGGGGAGGAATACGGAAGACTATCGGCATGGGAAGAAGATCCTAGATCTTTAGTAAGTGTTTCATGCCATGCACAGCTATCTGCTAATAAGGCACGTGCTAGGGAAGACGAAAAGAAACCACGCCTTGCGAGTATGTGGACTTTTCCCAGCGACACTTGGAACCTCTTCTTCTACGTTTCGCATCACATAACGGCTTCAATGTTCGCTTTTCAACCGAGATTCTCAAAGTTGATAATATTTCGAGTGACACCACCGAGTCCGCTTATATGTGCACACTCTACGACGATATCCTGAAGCAAGAATTCAAAATCCGCACAAAATACCTTTTCGGAGCAGATGGGGCACGCAGCGAGATAGCGCGCCAATTCAACTTTAACTTCCTGACCCAAAGCCCAGGCCCGAAAGCGTGCAACGTCTTGTTTCGTGCAGATCTTGCAACGCACTTGACCCCAGGGCGTCTCGGGGGAATACACTGGATCATACAACCCGACCGTGCCCTCTTCCCCGGCGTCGTTGCACATTTGCGAGTTGTTCGGCCTTGCAACGAGTGGGTGCTGGTAGCGTTTGGTGCACAGGGCACCAATCCCTTTGAGGGCCTGACCACTCAGAGTCATGAGCTTGTAGACTTGATCCGAGAGCTTGTTGGAGTTGATTCGCTTGATGTTGAGATCTTGACGCTTGACGCTTGGACCGTGCGTGAGTCTGTCGCGGAGACATACTCGAAAGACGATCAGACCTTGTTTCTGCTGGGTGATGCGGCACACAGACATCCTCCGAATTTCGGTCTTGGTAGCAACACGTGCATCCAAGACGCGTATAACCTCGCGTGGAAGGTGGCTTATGTGTCAAAAGGCTGGGCTGGTCCAGGTCTGTTATCCTCATACAGTCAAGAGAGACAGCCAGTCGGTGCCGATCTTGTCAGGGAGAGCAACAACCATATACGAAAGAACGCAGAGCTCTTCCGTGTATTTGGGATGATGGCCCCGGCATGAAGCAAATAGATCAACTATCGCATGCGACGCCGGAGGGCTCAGTGCGACGGGCCGATCTGCACGCGGCCTTGGAAGAAAAGAAACAAGAGTTTGAGAGCCTTGGCTTGGCCCACAATCATTTCTATGTATCCAAGGCTGTGTTCCTGGATGATGAGCCTGGCCCAAGACCAGAACTGCAAGGTGACCCAGTTGTGGAGGTTCAGATCAGCACCTATCCCGGTAGCAGATTGCCCCACGCGTGGATTGACAAGCCAAACCACCTGGGCATGATATCAACTCTGGACCTGGCTGGAAAAGGGTCCTTCTGTCTATTGGTTGGTGTGGACGGCAGTGCTTGGAGAAGCGCAGCTGAGGCTATCAAGAAAGCCACCGGCATCCCTATCAGTGCCGTTGGCATCGGCCAAGGTCAGGAATATATCGACATTTATAGGCGTTGGTATGAGAAGAGGGGTGTCAGCGATAGTAGGTGTGTTCTCGTCCGACCAGATCGTTTTGTTGCGTGGGGATCTGTTGGCAAGCCTGCGGACTGTGAGCAGAAATTGGGGGAGGTTTTGGGGAGCATCTTGTACAGAGCCGAGTTGTAACTTTCTTTCAGAACATAAAGAAGAATTTCGCTAATTGAATTTACTTAAATATGCTTTTGCAATTAGATCCTGCATGAAGATTGGTAGCATCCCTGTTATATCGCCTGTACTATGCCCCATAACGGCATTTCCTTCTCAGAACTCCGACGTATCGCGCTTCGGTATTAGCCCGGACTTTCACTTGTCCGCCAAAGCGGGGCCTTGTAACCAATGGTCACTCCCCTCTTTCTCAAGCAATTAAGCTCCTTCTATCCTCGACAGCAGGTAACTAAGGCAGATCGGGCTTGAGATCGGGTCGGCGGTTGTTTGAGGCCGATATTCTGTCTACATTAACGGCGGGTTTATTACTATGTAAGATCAGAATCTTGCACTTTATACGTCTACACCAAACACTGAGAACTTCAACCTGCAAGCATGGATTCTAAACTCGAAGGCGGTTACCGGAGCTTAGAAGCAACTGGTCATTTTGTACTACTTCTCTGTGTTCTATACTTACTCTATTATGTGGGTGGGATCTTACCTCCAGCCTCTCCTTCTCTAACGAATTGTAGGCAACGTTTACCGTTTTCTTCAATCCACTTTCGCGGCTACCAGGTATGTTACCTATTTGTATTTCCATTCAACCTGGCTACGCTAATACTGTCACGCAGGTCCATGGATATCCCGCTGGACAGACGTTATCCCGAAGTATCACTGGCTAAAGGGCACACGAGCGCAATACGTCCAATACCTTCATCAGCAATATGGTTCGTCAAAACCCCTAGACAGCATGTCGCTAACTCCTAACAGGCCCCGTTGTGCGAGTAGGCCCTCACGAGGTTGACATTTCCGACATGGAAGCAGTCAAGGAGATTCATCGCGTCAAAGATGGCTACAGAAAAGCCCCCTTTTACCAGAATCTTGTTCCCAATACCAACAACCTCTTCAATACTCTCGATGTGGAGTTCCACCGCCACCATCGACGTCTGCTGTCATCACCTCTCTCCGAATCATCGCTCAAATCTGTGGAGCCAACAGTTGACGCATATGTCAAGGTGGCAATTGCTAGTATGAAGCGTGAAATGGATCAACGCGGGGCAGCGGATGTAGCCAAGTTTTGGTTGTTCATGGCCACAGATATAATCGTCGAACTTAGCTTTGGGGAGTCATTCGGCATATTGAAACATGGAAAAGTGAGTACCGACCTGACAAGTATTCTCTTTACTAACTAAGATAACCAGAAGAACCATTATATCGTAGACCTAGAAGGTCTAGCAGCCAAGGGTTCCATTCGATCGACATTTCCAACCCTTATATCCATCGCGACCAAGTTCCCCCTTCCCATCTTCAAAGAAACTGTTGCTGCTGCACAGCGCATCACGCACTACTCCGCTGAGGCTGTCGCACGCTACAAAAGAGATCTCGCAAATAATCCTGCTGCAGCCAATCCTATGTTGTTCAGAAAGCTCTTTGAAGCTGGTGAAGATGGCCTCTCCGATGATGAGATACGCGCCGAGGCGCAGGCATACATCGTCGCTGGTTCTGATACTACCGCGACGACGTTGATGTACCTCATATACTCCGTGTGCAGTCATGCCGATGTTCGGCAGAAGCTGGTCAAAGAGCTTATGGGACTGCCCGATGATTTTGGTCACAGTGACCTGCGTGAGCTTCCTCACTTGAACAACATCATTGACGAGACACTTCGACTGTATGCAGCAGTCCCTTCAGCTCTTCCTCGTGTCGTACCCACTGGAGGTGCTCACCTAGCAGGCTGCGGCGAGATTCTTCCGGGCTTTTCCAAATGCGACGGTATTTTCTATCGAGGGCATGTCGGGAGAGGATATGGAGCTGCGAGCGTACTTTCTTTTAACGCCAGAAGGAGGGCGATGCCTGATTCAGCTGGAATAGAAGACAAAGCACCTTCAATTGCCCAGTTTGTGTAGCATATCGCAAGACGGTTGCGACGTGGTGGATGAAGCGCTGTTTTGAATGAGCATGACAGAAGTCTCAATTATTGACTTTAGTGTGACGTTCATGACGCAGCTCGCTATTTACATAGATCTTAAAAACTACTAATGGTTTGAATAACAATATATTTAAGTTTATCGTAATGGAATGACTGTTTTAAGGAGATAATTTGTGGTTAAAGAGAAAATGCCTCGGTATACAGGGTATTTCTGATGTTCTGTTAAAAGATACTTCTCTGACCACCTGGCTGATCCCACATGAGCATGTACCTCTTAACAGTCTCAACAAGTTGTCCGTGCGCCCCAAGCATCGGTTCCACGCTCCTTTCTTTTTGCATCAGCTGGCCAAGTAATAAATACTAGGTCATATTCCAAGGCTATCGATTCGAAAGGCAAGAGGTAAATACTCCAAAGTGAAAATTCCTTTACAATACCCTTGGGTCTGAGCCACTGGCTGGAACCTGCCGGCAGGATTGCACTCAATCTCATTCGGTTATCTGACGGCGGGAACTTCCGCATGCAAAACATCCCAGCCGATAATGCAGTAAATATTGCTTGAGCCTCCAAAGGATATTAACTATAGCTAGATCCTTTGTGAAGTGTATTTCGTAGCTCTCGTAACCGAATCCATACTCTCAGAGGAGTGATGCTGTCGCCATAGTCCATTTGAGAAAAGAAAAACAGACCAGATGTGCTCCGTACTGTGTCTTCAAAAGGGAGCACGTGCAGTGTGTCCATCGATTTCAGCTCTTTGGTCAGCTCCGTTCATCTTATCAATTCATAGCCTAGCTTCCCCAAGACCTTTACCGGGGATGCAGGAAAACTGAATAGGAAGCCAAAATAAACTCAACGAAGGACACCCTAACGTCATGTAAATCGCCTAACTATTTTCGTCGCTTAGGGTCAAGGTCTCAAGTTTTTTTACCTCCCCCAGCTTCGCAAGCTTGACCCCATCCACAGCACCAACACTTTCTTTTATTTTTAGCCCCCCTCCGATCAGCAATAACCTCGCGACCGCCAAACTAATTAAAATGTTTCAGGTCCCGTATCTCCCACATTACGCACTGACAAGTCAATCTAGTTGGTTATTTAGCGATTGGCCAAAGCATCTCGCAATCTAGGCCAATCCGTGAAATGATGCTCAGCCTGACTCGCGCGCGACGAAACGCTAGCTCCTTTGGGCAATCATGCAGGGGCATGTTGTACTGACAAGTCATGGAAATTGTGAATGTCGAGAAAGAAGAAAGGTTGGATCCACTGGGATGGGTTCTTCTCCACAGACGTTGAAGGGAGCTAAAACACTCCCGAGGGCGTTATTGATGATAGATGCTGATGTAAATGTTTGCATTGTAGTTCTGATATGAATCAGAATAAACTGGACGGGTAAGAATTACCAATGCCACTGTCCTGAGACGGCGAGGTCCTTTCTATAACTAGACAAAAGCAAACCTATCTTCCGCCATCACCGTCAAATTGAACCCTTAATATCTTTCTGCCCCGCAAGCATGTGACCAATGCTCTCGATACGAGTGTGCCAAGGGCGCATCTGGCAGCTGTATGATATGATTGACACTGCCGTCTGTGCGACGCATGCCGGGACCCGTTTCGCTTTGTTTTGTTTCCTCCTCTATTTAACTCCCGACATATCTCACTCACTTCGACCCTCTAGGCAAGTTGTCATTGACTCCGTACCGCCATAATGCACCTTCATTCACTTCTTGTATCCTCCCTCTTCGCTGCTTCAGCCGTCGCGGCTCCAAGTGCTTCAACAAAGAAAGCTTGTGAAGAAATCTCAAAAGCTATTCCGGGTCGCGTCTCACAGCCCTTCACCATCAACTACAACAGTCAATCTTCGGGGTATTGGTCTACGGCTTTACGGGAGATCAAACCTGCTTGTGTCGTCACTGCGAAGTCGACTGAAGATGTTTCAAAGGCCGTGGCCATCTTGAATAAATATCCTGATGTCAAGTTTGCTGCTAAGAGTGGCGGACATGATCCTAATCCTACTCATGCCACTGCTGGTGATGGAGTTCTGATTTCGTTGAATGAGATGGTTGGCGCTACTTATGATGCTGATAAAAAGGTTGCGTATGTTAAGCCAGGAGGAGAATGGAATGATGTTATTTCGCAGCTGAACAAGGAAGGCGTTGCTATTGTCGGAGGTCGTCTTGGTATGTTTTGCGAGGTTGCTAGATGATTCACTACTGACTTGACTCTAGGACTGGTTGGTGTTGGAGGTCTCCTTACACAAGGTGGCATATCTTTCCTGAGCGCTCAATACGGCTTGGCTGCTGATGTACGGCCACTCATGCAACTGAAGTGACTCTAGCTAACGATGTGCAGAACGTTGTCTCGTGGGAGATGGTCAACTGGAACGGCACAATTATCAACGTCGACGCCAAGACTCAGCCCGAGCTCGCCGTCGCTTTGAGAGGCAGTGGAAGCCAGTTTGGCATCGTAACTCAGTTCACAGTTAAGGCCTATCCCATCGGAAAGGTCTGGGGCGGTATCCGCACCTACGACGAGTCCAAGACAGACGAACTCTACAAGGCGATGCACGAGTTCATCCCATACAGTAACGAGGATCCCAAGGCCGCTATCATTGTTACCAGTCTTATCCTCACTGGGAGTAGCCGAATCAACCTTTTGTTCTACTTTTATCAGGGAGAGAAGCCTCCTACCACTGGAGCATTTGCCGAGTTGTTGAAGATCAAGTCGACGCTTTCTACTACAAAGATACAGTCTTATCCTGATCTGGTAAGCCAATTCGTATCTTCTTGGGATTTAGTAACACTAACGGGATACCAGCTCAAGTCCAATGGCGCCGGAGTTTCGCTGTTGAACTCACGCATCTCCTTCAGAGTAAGCCTTCCTCCCCAGAATGCACTCCTGTCAACTAACGCCCCAGACCGCGACCATTCCTTACTTCCCCAAAGATCCAACCGTATACGCCGAAATCACCGACAAATTCGTCGACATCACAAGTACCTACTTCAAAAATCTCCGCGGTCTCGCCTCCCAATGCTCCGTCGACTTCCAGCCCCTCCCCTCTGCAATCGGCAAACATACAGAAGAACGCGGCGGAAACGCCATCGGCTTCACCGCCAATGACCCTAACCGTGTTCTTCTCGAGATCCAGTGCGCGTGGGTTGAGAAGCGTTACGACGATACTGTTCGTAAGTTCTCTAAGGACTTGACGGCTTATATTGAGGATAAACTTCCTGAGTGGATTGAGAGGAATGGAGGTGATGTGGATGAGTATCTTCCTTTGTTTATGAATGATGCTATGTTTGATCAGAATGTCACGGGGACTTATAAGGATTACGCCAAGTTTAAGGCTTTGCAGCACGAGGCTGATCCGGAGGGTGTTTTGAGAGAGAGAATGGGCGGTTTCAAGTATTAATCATGGTTCAGAGCAGTATGTATAGGGTTTGAATACTATTAATAATAATGTCTTGTCTATGAAGGACCCTGCTATCGCCAAATCTAACGCCTGATGGCATATGAGAAACTGCGACTACAAGTAACGAACTTACCTCCTGGTAACATATGCCAACCTACTTGCCCGTCTCGAGCAAGCCATTGAGCCATCCCACATCTGTTTCAACCGCGCGTTTCCTATCTCAAACCGCTCCAGATATCGCAACGCTACAAGCGTGTCCTGTAGGGTGCCGACGGCAGATCCACTTCCAAATCCAATATACGCCTCTACCTGAGGCTTTCTAAGATCAACTTGGGTATATACCCTGTTGAGCTCTGTGACAGCTCTGCCCATCTCTCTCGTCTTCACAAACATCTCTTGGCTCAATGCCGCCATGCTTCTACCGAGGTCTGTACCAGGGCCTGCATTACGGGAGTTGGTTTGCAAGGATTGTATCATGTTGTTTAAGTTCATGAGGAAGCTGCGTATTCTGTTACGAAAATCTTCGTATTTCGTGTGTTCGGCCAATGCGCACTGCCATCTTGCTCGAGCAGCATTGCTTGCGGCAGATCCTGAGGCTTCGTTGTCATCCATTTGATGTAGTACAACTTTTGATTGCACTATATAAAATTCAATTATTGTATTGGGCGTAATACAGATTGAGGTGGTAAGAAAATTGCTGTAATCAAAATTATTTATACCATCACGTAACAGTGGAATCACTATTGACGTGTTCAAGATGCAGATCATCATAGCCATGCCTGGTGAATCAGAAGCTTTATGTAAGAATCTGATTCCAGTTCATTGTCTCACGTCTGTGAAACTACGTTACTCATTGCATCGTTTGCTAGACTACAGATAAGTCTCATCATAATGCAATGTCGCAGTTCAGCCAAGAGTGCCGAAGCGATGCTTTGGTGATGGACTGATGTATTTTGAACCCTCTGCTTTTATAGTCTGACTCATCAGCACGCATGCCATGATAATCAAAGAGTATTACTCCATTGTAACTGACGGTGGTATCATGCAATCAAATCGTCAGATTTACGTTTTCCATTCATCATGTGTAGAGGCTTCACCCGGTACTCACGTCGTATCAGATAAGCATACAACACGGCCTACCGGGCCGACCACTTGTTGTTTTCCCTTCTCCCCTGATGTCTCGCTCGTTACTGGGCGCACCGTGGAGAAAAGGATGAGTCTTGTGTAACCCAACTGCATCGGCAACTCATGATTCCGAGCAACCCCAGTCCAGCCACATGTCCTCACCGCCACTGAACCAGCCAGCCACGAGAGAAAAATGGTACAACTAAAATGCGGAAACCCTGGTCGCGCTTTTCAGCTGTGTCTTACAACCCCGCTCTCAGACATATTGCAGACTCATGGTTGCGCTCATATTTCCAGTTCCCGTGATGTCTCTCTTGTCGAACTTTTTAAACGGTTTTATTTGGCTGGTTTTCCGGCTGGTGGGCGTGCATACTGCATCGGTCATTCGTCGGATGCCGCATGATAATTGCTTCCACTTGCGATAGTTCGATGCATGTCTGAGTTGATTCGGTGAAGGTTGATGGTTTCATTGGTGAACGACTGTAGAAAAGGTACCTGGTCCACTATGAAGAGATTTCCATCCACTGATCGTGCATCTGAGACACATCCCATCACCTTTCTGAATCGATAGGGGAGAAAACGTGACAGCGCTGCACGGGCTGGTTGTAGCTGCATATGCAGTGACAGCACGGAGCCCAGTGTCCAGTTGGAAGGCGTGTTACTCGCCAAGAGATACCCAGCACCGAACTCTTGTAATTTCACGCGACACAAGTCTCGCTTTTTCTATCAGCTGTCATGTAGTACTCAGTGCCATGAGGTTGGAGAGCCCACTTAGTATCTCATTTTTAGAAATTTATGCTTACTTATCATCGCTGGAGCACGCTGATTTCCTCCAATGGATCATAGCCATCTCCCCCGACTGTCTTTGGAGCTGCGGCCTGTAAACGGCTTGCTGCAGTGTACCACCCATATCTCACTAATATGACTTGCTTCAGACTATTTCCAAGTTCTCTCCACGACATGGGGAGACAAGATCGCAGGGTATTGAGATAGCCTACTCGTGTAACCACCAGCAATGAGATCATATTGGGATTAGAAGAGGAATTATAAGTAAGGATCTAATACTCCATTGAGAAAACCGACTCACCAGCTGTCTGTATTCATGCCATGTCGACACTCGCTTCATCTCGAAAGAGGGCATTGACCCCCTCTTCTCCAGGCACCAGCTTGAGCAAGAAGCTAAAGCTGACAAGCATATCCCCGCCCCAACCTCTGAGTCTGAATCAGCAGATCTCACCTGCCACGCTTACGACACTTCTGAATCAAGATCCAACTGATCTTATGCCAGATCTGCGGATGCAGGTGACATGTCTCAAACTGTTTCTCCTGGCAATGTGAGATCCCCAACGATGCATCGTGGACCCGACTGACAGCCTGCAGTGCTCGCATGCCAGAAACTACGCCAAGTGCGAACAACGCACACAAACGTAAACACGAAGTTGGGTATAGACAAGTTGTAGAGGCTCTCAACAAGCTGGATATTCTGGGTATTGCGACGCGGAAAATGATCGCCGCTGTTAATGATATTGACAAGCTTACGAGAGACATTGATGAGATTCTGGAATTTGAAGAGCCCTCGTTTCCTAATGTGCAGCTGAAGAGGTCATGTGAACATTTCATGGGTGCGTATGAGGAGAGATTGGCTAGCTTGGACCCCATGAGAGAAAATGGCTGTGACGATAGTGCGTCACATGAAGAGCAAGAACTGGCGTGAATGAGGTTTAGTAAAGACACATTTTAAGTCAATGCACTGAGAGCGATGCCATATTTATTCATGACTGGGAAGCAAAAGTCGAAATCTTTATCTTAAGTGACAAAACGGTGTAATCATAAGCTCGCTTAGAGTAGAGCCCTAAGCTTTTGCGCTACCTGAGGGATCACAGTTGGCACGGACGCGTGCTGAACAAGCCCCTGTACTGGTCACTGGTAGCGTCTTATACTGGACTCTGCAGTGGGGTTTGGCCCAAAATGCCCCCAATAGCAACTACAAATGCTGAATTGTTCTGCATCATCGCACAGCCTTTTGAGACTGTTTGTCGACTTGTTCGAGGAGAATTTCCTGTGAGGTGTAGATTATTCGAATTAAGCCTGGACGATAAAACACATGGTGAGAGGCCATTATGTTCAATGTTTGTTCTTTGGTATGCATTCAGGTGTCTCTGTTCGGATCACTTGTCGCTCTGGTATAAATATCGTAAGATTTCCTTTCATCATCTTCTGCCTATCTCGCTAACACCAACAACACGTCAAAGATCAATCACATCCTACTCCCTCCAAAAAAAGAACCCCACGATATCAAAGACCATCCGGTCAAGAAACTACCAAAATGTGTGACCAGTCCTTGCCATTCCGAAGCAGCAACTTCATGTCCAAACTGCGACAAGACTACAAACAGCGCGTGTCCACCTTTGCAGAGGATCTCTCTCGGGTCTATGAGCTACGCGTCAAAATAGACAGGGCAAACCGTGAGTTCAAGGAAACAATCGGTAAGCAGATTGACCAGTTGATGCTCCTACACTCTGAGATACTTCAGGAAGCCGATGCTATTCGCCAGGGGGACTCACTTCTCCTAACAGAGCAGGATATCGCAACCCTCTCCCATCATCCTGGTATCCAGGTCGTTCCAGAGCACTGGCAAGCGTGCGTGCTGGAAAATATTCGAGAGAATGAGAAGCTGAAAGCGCAAGAGATGATGGTCAGAAGCCGCTACTTGGAACTTTACCATCAGAAAGGTCGTCCACGCATGACTCGAAATAATGGTCATTATACACGTCGTATGGATTGGTATGCTCGACGTCTATTTAGTCGTCAAGGCAACGTTGGGGACGGACCCATACCGGCTAGAACCGTGAAGAGACTCGAGTTTCTAAAACTTTATGGAGAACCAGATGTTTCAGAGACCGACTTTGAGCATGATTTAAGTGCCCGGACGAATGTTTCGATTGAAGACCTCAGACCCAGGGGACATGGGAAGGGTCTAATGCCAGTGGATTAGAGGAGAGGCAGTTTTCCGGTGCATTGTGTCTTGATTCGTTATATGCTCGAGGTAATTAGACATGTCGGTTTTCTCTTGTACCTGATGACAGATAATGTAGTTTGAAGGGTTGTATATAATTCAAATTGAATAAACATTACTACTAAATCGATGTGGCCCAGTAAAACCCTTTCGCGTTCGCGAATGTGACTAAGGAGGGATCAGCGAACAATTAGGTCCGTATGAGTCAGGTATGACTGACAGTTTGTAGATCACTTTATCTGCGTAAGCTATGTTGCGGCAGTTGATGTCTTACATGATGCCGAAGCGAATGGTCAGTCTTTTCCTCGGTGTCTCAGAATCGAATTGCCGCGACGGGCTTCAATGGTCCGTGGAAATGTTCATTCAGGACCCTTACATTTAACATTATTCTAGTTAGGGGCGGAATTATAACAATTGGTTTTCCGTGCCTGGGAGAGGTCTAAACCGTGAGTAGCGAGCGGCTTATGGTCTACAATGCTACTACAAACTCCGAATAAGCGGTGACTGCCTTTGAGGTATGTCTTGCTCAACCAGATCAACAAATAATTAGAGTAGAGAAACGTAGCACAAGGGCTCTCCATTGAGGCCCAAGTCCATCTAAATCTCTGCGGGTACTAGCCAACTACCGGTGTTGTCTTTGTTCCGTCAGAGGGCCATGACATAGGCAGCCACGTGGAGGCTGAAAATATTAAAGATAATCATCCAGTTTACCATTCCAGACGATCGCATACCAGAAAATCAAGTTTTTGACTCAGTGGAGCAAGCGAATGTTAATTTCCAGGACAAACTACTGCATAACGTCTGTAATCCATGGATCCTGGTACCGTAATGGCATCTAACGCGCCTATCGTGCGTTGTGGCTTCAGTTCTACACGCGCCGAACCCAGGAAGAACTGACTCATCTCACTACAAGACTGACGTCTGGTAGCATTACAGGGAGTGGCTAATGGTGCATGTAATCCATTTTGGATAAGTTCTAACAGCTATGGAAAACTATAAAGCGGCTGCATCTTCCCTTCTCATTACTGAATCATCAGCACTCACAATCAACATATTTAATCTCAAAGATCCATTCAAACCACCACCATGAAGGTCTCCACCATTCTTGTTTTCCCTGCCCTTGCTCTTGGAGCTGCTACGCCCAAGCTCTCCGTTTCTTCCATCGACCCTGCCTGTCTTGAGAGTATCACCAGCGTCGCGGACTGCATCAAGAACCTCGAGCCCACCGGCGCCGCTGGTCTTACGGATGTCGCAACTTGGTAAGTGTGATCTTCTATTGGTGTGGCATAAACCATCAACTAACAGGACATAGTCTCGCCGAGATTGTTGCGGGGATCCAAAAGTGTATCCCTGGTGTCCCTGGCGGCTTGCCCTCTGGTCTGCCAACTGGCATCCCTACTGGCCTGCCTGTTCCCCTGCCCACTCCTCTCCCGGGTGGTCTTCCTTCAAATGGTACCCCCGTAATCCCTGGCCTTCCTTGAGTGCCTTCCATCATATCGACAGCCCGGCAGACCTTGCTCACCTGGAGCACAGATTGGCTGTGTTTGTTGACGGACGCGTTCACCAAGGTGTCGTATATTTGTTTGGACGTTGCTCTTGACTATTGGTGCCTTTAAGTAGGAATAAACTTGACATTTGTACCGTTCTATAGTCTGAACTGATTGGCTTGGACATGCATAGTAAGGCTTTGGTACCATACTTACAGCAATGATCAAAGAGACTATAGTAGATCTTGGTGAATGTACGTTTGCGTGATAAATGATGCTATTCTTTCCCTATAGCAGATAGAATTTGGAGTTCGAGGTAGGAGGCAGACCAGGCTAAGAAACAAAGCCAAAACCTATTTCCAGGCATTTGTGAAACACCTCTGAGGTTCTGATCCAAATTGGACATATGAGGAGAAACTTTAGCGAAATCCACGTTGTCAAGGTTGTCGATAAGGATGACAATTCCGAAGGACCGAGCGGTCCAAAAGCGAATTGAGAGCATTCAGTATGCCCTAAATAGATGCTATTAGCTGCCCGACATTAGCTCCAGGTCGGGTCTCAAATGTTACAAGCTTCTAGCCTCGAGAGAAGCCCGGTTATTCAGGATCTGGACATCTGTGATATACAAGGCAAAGTCAAAGACCCGATCAGAGAATGCAAGGAGATGCGCGAAGGGCCGAAACCGAGAGCCTCGATCCTATGTAAAATAAACACTTCGCCAAGGTTATTACATCTCAGTAGAACTTTATACTAACTTATGTTTCTTGCTCAAGACTGTCGGGTATCCGTCAAGTTTGCACGAGCCTGCTAGGAGATTTTGACTATTCCAGGTATGGTTAGTCTATCAAGATTGCTCGCTCAAGCGTATTTGTCATCCTCCACCTCGGCATTATGTTCCGCGATCTAACTCAGTGACTCACTGATCTTTATTCGTAATCAATCTGATCTCTAACTTCTTTCCTCTCAGTAAAATCAAGTCGGCAAACGGCTTTATTACAAACATGTCTCACCTCACCTACACGTCCTACGAAGGCTACGGCGAGCGGGCCAAGAAGGACCTTTGGTACAGCCAAGCCGTCCGTGTTGGAGACATTATTGAATGTTCTGGTCAAGGTACGCTTCGATCCAGGAAATGGAAGCGACTTTGCTGAAATATCGTCAGGCGGCTGGGATCGAGAGACAGAGAAGATCGACTCGGATATCGTGGTTCAAATAGAGAAAGCCTTCGACAACGTGGAATGCGCATTGAAAGCAGCAGGTAGTCGTGGTTGGGAGGATGTCTTCTTCCTAAGGTCACATCATCTGCCTTGCAATGACGAGGCAATCCAGACAATGGTTCGCTGCCTCAAGAAATATTGCCCGAATCACCAGCCCACCTGGACAGCCTTGGGGGTTCCGCGCCTGGCTCGCGATGATATGCTGGTAGAGATTGAGGTGCGCGCGCATGTTCCCAAAGACCGGGACGAGTAGCAAACCGGACGGTTGGTTGAGTCTACTGAATAGACAAATCCCAGAAATTGAGTGTCTATAACCCAATTTGCAGATTGCCAACCTCTGATTTATAGAATCCGCCATGGAAGCCGTTTCCGGGTATCTAAGTCTCCAAACCCAGTGTTAGTGTACGTATGCGCAAAGGACCATGAGATGTATGATTGATACTCATTTCGGGAAGCGACGGTGACAAAAGTTTTCATTCTCAACTTATAAGAGGGATTGTAACCAGGGTCAACAGAACACCACAAGTCTCCTCTTTTTTACTCATGTGTCCCGTATTCAGGTCCCTTACAAGACATTGCACTTTTCTTGACTTCCATTGTTATCGTTATCATCTCTGATCCAGTCGATCTAGTACTAAAACGACCTAGTCAGTAACTGTAGCCAATCCAGAGTGCGTCATTATAGTTGCGCACCAACAGAGATGCTCAATAAATTTGAGACTCAGAAAAAAAGATTGAGGGGCCATATGCTCGAGGCATAATTGGCAAACTTGGTATACAACTACCAATATCAAGGGTACATCTTGTATCGCACGGCGGCGACTTAGGTCCTGATAAGAAGCCAATGGCCTTCTTGTTTCTCCTCTGCAACGTGGGAGAATGCTAGATGACGAGCTTCTGTTAGCTGCTGGATTGCCATGGCCCTTTATTACTCGGTCTCTGGCATGTTGAATCTTTGACCCTGAAGGCAATCAATTAACAAGGTTGGTGCGCTTTGATCGCCAAGGGCAGAACTGTTGACCAGCCGGGCGAATTATATAAATCCTCGAGGGCCATCTAGTACTTATGCCTTGGCAGATCTCTAATTGGACCGGTTGACAGTTTCAAACTTTGGGGCTGTGAACATGAATGAGGCGGATATTGCGTCCAGTTCCACTGCGGGGAGCCCGCTCGTGATCTTGCTTGGAGGCGGCCACAAAGAGCCAAGATTGGAGCGCTTCGAGTAGCGCGCTCTAGCGCCCTTTCATAGATCCATCAGTCATACATACCAAGATAGCGGGGTTCACCTGGTGTAGGTAAATATCTCGAACATAAATACTCTCCCGCCTTTCTTTTCTCATTCTTTCATCTCATATACCCTTCAAAAACACTACTTTTCACCATGTCTCAAGGAAAGACCTTCACCCTCAGCACCGGCGCCAAGATCCCGTAAGTTAAACCGCAAAGCGAGTCGATAAGAATATGCTAATTGTTCTGCAGTCTCCTGGGATACGGCACATGGCAAGCCTCCCCCGGTGAGGTCGGTCAGGGTGTCTACGAGGCTCTCAAGGTTGGATACCGACACTTGGATCTCGCCAAGGTCTACGGAAACCAGCCTGAGATCGCCGAGGCCTTGAAGAAGTCCTTTGCTGAGATCCCTGGCCTCAAGCGTGAGGATGTCTTCATCACCTCCAAGCTCTGGAACTCCCAACACGACCCTAAGCAGGTTGAGGCTGCTCTGGATGACTGCCTGCAGGAGCTTGGTCTTGAGTACCTTGACCTCTACCTCATCCACTTCCCCGTTGCTTTCAAGAACTCGGGAGCTCCTATTGGTCAGGATCTGTTCCCTCTCACCGGAGGAAACCAACCCGATGGTGACGTCGTCATCGATGACAGCATCTCCATCGTCGACACATGGAAGGGTGAGTTTGGCTTATCTAATCTTGGATCTTGATGCACTCTGCTAACCTCTGCATGTACAGCCGTGACCGAGCTGCCCAAGTCCAAGGCCCGCGCCGTCGGTGTTTCCAACCATACCAAGGAGCACGTAAGTAGTTTCCCTCCATTATACTCATACAGGCAACTGACACAACCTGAAGCTTGAGGCAATCATCAAAGGCACTGGAGTTGTCCCTGCTGTCAACCAGATTGAGCGTCACCCTCTGCTGATCCAGAAGGATCTCATTGACTACTGCAAGGAGAAGAACATCCACGTTACCGCATACTCTGTAAGTTGTTGCAAATGAATTCGTGATTCTGACGCTAATTTATGTCCAGGCTTTCGGTAATAACATGGTCAACGCTCCCCTCCTCTTCACCTATCCCGAGATCAAGGCCGTCGCCGAGCGATTGACCAAGGAGAAGGGCCAACCCGTCTCCCCTACACAAGTCCTGTAAGTCATCGTCAGCATGAAACACTACCTTATATAGCTAACGAGATTACAGTCTCGCCTGGGCCCAGGTTGGTGGCCACAGCGTCATCCCCAAGTCTGTTACACCTAAGCGTATTGCCGAGAACTTCCAGGAGATCGACTTGTCCGAGGACGATATCCGCGAGATCGAGCAGGTCGGCAAGGAGCAACGCCGTTACAACGTTCCTTATGTCGCTAGTAAGTTCAACCTCAGTGATTACTCACAAGTTCAGTGCTGACTATCTCAATAGACAAGCCTCGATGGGACGTCAACATCTTTGGCCATGAGGATGAGAAGCCTGCCACTCACCAGGTCATTATTTAGATAAAAGTAAAAGTAGATATAGAAGCATGACTTATTTTCTGTATTATGAAGTGTATCTCGAGACTATGTACTTGGGACCTGCCAGTGATTTATAATGGTCCACAGAAACATATCTTCTGGATTTCGTCATCTATCACTATCTTGACCTCCAAATAATATCTAGGTCACGGCAATATCTAAGGGCGTAGGTCATTCTTGTGACCTCCCACGAAGCTTCAAGATCTTCCTTCACCACCAGCCTATCTTCAGGGGCAGAAACAAATATTCCTAAAGTATACGCTGGCCAATTGCCCGCATATGATCTGGCCCATTCTCGACTGCCTTGGTGACTCTTGAGGATTTTTAGGAATAGCTTTATCTGCCACTTATCCCTGGATACCACCGATGGCATGGTCCCCCTGCTTCCATGCTCACTAATCTGCTCAAGCAATAGAGACGCAACTAACGCGTACAAATATGTTTCGTCCCGGATTTTTAAGCTGGGTATCTTTCTAACGGTATCCGTGGAGCTGTAAATAGATTCCGAGTCCGAGTCACAGAGTTGTGCTTCCCAGCCTTGTACCTCCTGCTGTATCCGCCTGAGGACTTCTGGTTCCAGACTGACACCTGAACGGTAGCAATCCCGCAATATCATGGCTGTACGAAAGAAGGACAACGGTACTCCTAAGACAGGGCTTTCAACATTCCAGGGCGCTCCCGATAAGAGTGTTGACCTGTCGAGAAGCTTCTCCACGCCATCCCAGAAATCCGGGTCGAACACAAAGTCGCATTGACTGCTTTCTGACCATAAACCTGTTGAGAGTAGGAACTGCTGGTAGATGACACTTTCGAGGGCGAGTCTGTCAAACAATCGTTGGATGCCGGCCGGCTTGTGAAGCAGACGCAGAGTGACTATGCGAGTCGCAGCAGTGACGTGCTGTGCAACATCACTACGCGTGCCCCATCCCAAGCACTGTTACTGTCAGTGATTGACTCTGTATTATGATCGCTGGATACATACCCCGTGGAGATAAAGAAGCATCACAGACATGAGCAGCGCGTCGTGGTTCTCATATTGAGCAACTTTCCCAAGCAAAAGCTGAAGTTCTTTCACGCCTTCAGCATAATAGGACAATGCAACGGGATGCATTTCCCAGACGGAGTCGGAGAGAAATATGTGTGATGCAGCACAAGCCAAAACTGAGTAGTATAGGCTCTTGTGAGTGACCATGAGCTGCTTTATCTCAGTGAGCCAGCCGTCGTGGAATCCGCGGTAGCAGTCCGGCAGTAGGAGGAGGGAAAAGTATTTATCGGAGAAGTGGTCTGAGACGCGGAGCTCTAGGTGGTTGGAGAGCACGCGGTGTACGGTAGCGGCTTGCGATAGGAGGTCTAATGGACAGACGGAATCTATCTCGTAGGTGGTTGATGGGCTGGAGGGGGAGAGAATATGTTGGATGGGTTGGAAGCTGCCGCCGGGTATCAAAGAGTTTTCAGCATCATCTTCGGGTTCGGGTAATTGTCCTTTCAGGCTCCGGTCTTGATGCCGTGAATTGCAATGGTGGGAGTAACGACGATCGAGTAAATCGCTGGCTGATGGCCATATACATTTCCGTCCAGATGATCGGCACAAGTCGCAGATCGGGGACTTTTCATCGCATTTCTTTCGTCTTTGTCTACCTGGTTACAGATTGTCAGCAAAACGATTGGACACATACTGTAGACTTACATGTAAAGCAACCAGTCTTTGTGCGTAACTTCTTCCGTGAAGTGTTGATTTTATCAGTCATTATCGCATCTCTGGTCAGGATACAGACAGGAAATCGCGGGCGGGGGCAGGTTTTATTGGAGTCGGCACTGGAGAAGGGAGGAGCTTCAGGCGCTATTTGAATCTTAACGTTGGCGTGTGACCAGGGACATCTTGACCTAAACAGGTTAACATGGGTTCCTGGCGTGCGTCAGCGTTATCTGGGGCTGATCATCTCCAACATCACTGGACGATAGCTTCTTGGTGGAGTTGTTGGGATGCGGGGTTAACATGGATAGTTATCCTGCCATACGCTTGGCACGACGATAGCCGATATCAAGATCCCATTCGCCCAATCAGTTCCTTGCTGCGTATCTCGATCGGCTGGATGCTGTTATCAAGACAACTGGGATACTTATCAAGGTCGGTTAGAAGGGAGCTAAAACTGATGGTACATATGGCACACCAATAACAAATATCATATTGGGTTAATCTAGGTACTGTCAAATTTCAACAGCTTCAAAGTCCGGCGATTCTCTCTTACGCTACACTACAGAAAGTAACTAGCATCCATCATTCAATCAGTGGCTTCCTTGACCATCCTCGGCCAGCTGATAATATCTCTCAGCACTACGAGTTCTAAACTTCTTGCCATAAACAATCATGATAAAAAACGCAGATGATGCTGCCATTCCGACAAAGGCTGCTGAGATGAAGCAGTTTTGATACCCAAGATGAGTAATCCAAGGAGTAATGCTACTCAGATGATTAGCAATTGTTGACGAGATTTGTTGAAATGAGACTTACCCATAGCTAATTGCGAAAGACATGGTGTTTCGAATGAGAATGACAGTAACGATCGCATCGCCACTAATGCCATGATAACTATCGATGAGATAGTTGACACTCAGAGTGACGCCTACGGCGCTAGTAAACGCAAGACAGCCCATCGCAAAGACAAGTCCAAACCAGTGGACTTCCTGGGCAGCTCCAACACCCCAGAGAATAAGCGCAGAAGGGACCACGACGACACAGGTGGCAAATGGCCAAAGGCGGCTTTCAGCTTCCATGATGCCACCATTGCGTCGGGCAAGCCTGATGGTCAGAATATCACTGAGTCTGCCAGAGACTAGAGCTCCAATGATGACGCCAACGCAGCAAGCAAGATAGCTCAGGCCAACCATGGAAGAGCTAAAGTTGTACGGCTCTCCAGAGAGAATGAGTGACGCTGTGGCGTTGAGGACGTTGAACCAGATGAGGTATGAACCGTAGGAGAAACCGGCGTAGAAGATGACAGGCCAGGTCAGATACTTCAGTGATCGCCATGATCGTTTGAACATGCTTTGTCCCGGCGATGGCTGCCAAAGCGACATCTTCTGGATGAAGGTCTTTGGGGTGTTGTAAACCTCGCCGTTCTCCGCAGCTGGTGTATCCGCAGCTACAGAACCACTCTTTTCGTTCTTGATCTCACCCTGGGAGAAAGAAGCCTCAGGAGTGTCCTCAGAAACAGGTTCTCTGGTGTAGTTCGTCTCTTCCATGAAGAGGAAGAGGAAGACAAATACAGCTGCCAGGAAGATAGCGGGCCAGTAAAAGACCCACTGCCAGCCCTGGTAATCGGCGATAAAGCCACAAACAACTGGGGCGAAGTAATTGCTGCCAGCGAGGGTGAACGAATAAATTCCCATGTATGTACCACGCTCGTGGGTGAAGTACTAAGGACATCAGCAGAGGCTTCGGTGAGTGGTTTGGGCACTTACGATGTCGGTGACTGAGATCTCAGGAAGGGCTTCAATGGGAGAAATGAAGAAACCTTGGATAATGCACTTAGCTAGCCACTCTCCATCGCTCTTGACATATGCACTAAAGACCCGTTAGTCAAAGGATACATATCAGGTGCAAGATCGAAACCAACCTCCAAATAGTTGTGCCCTAAGCAAAGATATGTCAGAAAATGTATACAAGGGTTACGGGGCGGGTCACCTACTATCGCACCAAGGATAGAGATCAGATAAGTCAAGCGTTTGCCATAGCGTAAAGAGAAGGGCTGCCAGAAGAGAAGACTCCAGCCAAGAAAGAGGAACATATATCCCGTTCCCTCATTCAGAGTGGCGATGGAAACGCCAGACTGGGCAGAGAGGGGTACGAGAACCGAATAGACGGTAGACACTGAAAAGCCAGCAAACCATGTATATCTACATATCGTTAGTTGTCTTGCCACACGATTAGGTACACCTCATGACGTACAGGTTCTGGCAAATCAGTGAGAGTAGCTTGCGACGGGGAGTCCAGTTCAATGGATCATTGGGGTCTTTGGATGGAGTAGGGTTGAGGACAATGTCGGCAGATGAACTGGCATGACGGGCATGCATGTCATGGTCCAGATCCACAAGGTGGACTGTACCAGGGATGCTCATGGATTCAGTCATAGTTGGTAGGCTGAGGATGAAATGAAAAGCGGATTGGTAAATGGTCTGATGGATCCAGATGTGCGTTGAGGCCTGCCCATATATACCCCATCTACCAAGCAGAGAACGATACAGCTGATATGATGAAGCTGTGAATACCGAGCGATAGCATAGGTAGAGCAGTTATCTCGTTTCCGAGCTTCGCTTCCCCGCTAGGAGCTAATCAGGAGGGGGGCCGGATAAGCTAGTGGTGCATCCATGTAACATGATGGCGCAAATACACGTGAATGGTCAGTCTTATCAACACGGTGGGACGTGGGCTTGAGCTAAGTTAGATTGGTGATTCTGCCCAATGATGTGTATTTGCGACGGATCCTCGCGTCGACCTACCCTAAGAGACTAGGAATGCAATTCCGAAACTCAGATTCAAATGTTGAGCGGGCGAGGGGAACGACATGATCGTCCCGTTGTGTTGCAAGTAGTATTAATACTCCATCTTTTAATCTATAGTTTGTCTGTATCTTTACATTCCTAGTTCTTTATCTCTAGAAACTTCAAGTCTTATCCATATTTCCCCCAATCCACCATGAGCGTCGTTTCACCAACCCCTCTTCCGCTTTCACAGCCACAAGTCCTGATCAAAGATGCCTCCATTGTTCAAGTGAGAGCCACCGATGATATTGAGCAAAACACTTCCTTCACTGTTGAGCCAAAGCCTGTTCCTCGCGGAACACCTGCCTTTGAAGCTAGACGCGCTGCTCTTCTCAACACCATCAAAGCCAAAGTCCCTCTGGAGTACTACCTCCCTGCCGAGTTAATCGCCAGTCCTCCCCTTGACGTTTCCGGAATCCCTGCTTCTTGCGGCATCCTCACTGCAGACGAGGTTCGCATCACAGAAGACTATGATGCTGTTGGTCTACTGCAGGCACTCGCCAGCCGTCAATTTTCGGCTGTTCAAGTCGCCACTGCTTTTGCCAAGCGTGCTATCGTCGCACATCAACTCACCTGTTGTTTAACGCAATGGCTTATGGATGAAGCTATTGCTCAAGCGAGAGGTCTTGATGAGTACATGGCCAAGCACGGGAAACCCATCGGTCCTCTGCACGGACTGCCCATCAGCATTAAGGAACACATGGCCATAGCTGGGACACTGTCTTCTCAAGGCTGTCTGGCGAGCCTGAGGGAGGATACAACAGATAGTGACATGGTTGCGATTCTGAGAAGTCTTGGCGCTGTGTTCTATTGCAAGACCAATCAGCCGCAAACTATTATGCACCTTGAGACTGATTCCCTTTGGGGTCGTACTCTCAACCCTTTCAACATCAACCTCTCAGCTGGTGGTTCTACCGGCGGTGAAGCAGCCCTAATTGCAATGAAAGGTTCTGTCCTCGGTGTTGGTACTGATATCGGCGGTAGTATCCGTGGTCCTGCAGCTTTTTGCGGTATTTACGGATTCAAGCCAACGTCGTACACAATGCCAATGAGAGGTTTCGATGCAATGCCGTTTCCAGCTGAGTTGACTGTTCTGGCATCAGCTGGGCCTATGTGCCGGAGCTTGAGAGACATGGACCTGTTGATGCAGTGCGTATTGTCGTCCAAACCCCATCTAAAGGACCCGAGATTAGTGCCTATCCCCTGGAATGGTCTCAAGACTCCTATCAATGGTCCTTTGAAGATCGGCTTTGTCAACAACGATGGATTCATCGTTCCTCAACCTCCAGTCGTGAAGGCTCTGGCATGGGCTCGAGAGCAGCTCTGTGATCCAAGATACAGTGATCTTATTGAGCTCAAGGACTTCAAGGTGTTTGACTCGGCGGGCGCTTGGTCCAAGATTCAATGCATGTATTGGCCTGACGGTGGACAGCCATCGAGAGATGCCATTCAAGCTACAGGGGAGCCCATTCATCCTCTAAGTGACTGGATCTGGAAAGATGCAGAGCCACTTGGCATGAAGACAGCCGTTGACTTGAGTCTCATGCGTCGGGAGAGAGATGAATTTCGCTGGGCATTTGCAAAGAGCTGGGAAGACCAAGACGTGGATATACTGATTGGACCTGCATTCGTTGGACCCGCATCAGCTCATGATACAGCGTTCTTCTGGAACTATACATCGCTGTACAACCTTGTGGATTATCCTGGTGTTGTCATTCCTACACCTGTCAAGGTGGAGGGGAATGAGAAGTATGCTAGTGGGTACGAGCCGTTGAGTGAGGCTTGTGAACAGGTGAAGAAGCTATGGGAAGAGTCGGACTTTACTGGCGCGCCGATTGATCTTCAGATTGTTGCGAGGAAGTATCACGATAATGAGTTGTTTGGGGCGCTGGCGCTGTTGAAGGATGTATTGAAGCTGCAGTAGTTATTTGTACACAATTAAATTGCAAGTTATGAGCTACAACGAAGTTTTCAATCTTATCATTGAAGACACCAAGACCCAATTGTTTTCAAGGCCGACGATGCTTTGGAAGGAGACGTCATACCTCGGTCCAAGCACACGGTTAAAGTTGGAGCTAGTGGTGCATCTTGCTATAGCTATCGAATCATCTTCAGCGCTTTTAGTGCGCTTAGACCGCTGAAGATTAGCTTCCGAGTGTTTCTGTCGATCATTATGTCCTTGGAAGCGCGCATCATCGACTGAACGCGTTGCCATCAGTGAATTTAATAAATAGCAAGGCCTGCTACACCTTACTCAATCACTTGAATGTATTCGTGTGTGACAGAACACGACTGAACGAAATCGAAAGTATGGCAGCAGCACTCAACATTGTGCGTCAGAGCTTATTCGCCGGCAGCCCAAAATACACAGAAAATGATTTACCCGATCTCAAGGGCAAAGTACGTCGCCGTCCATCATCACCTCCATAACCCTCACTGATGTTTGCTTTCAAATTCCAGGTAATTGCCATCACAGGCTCAAATACCGGCGTCGGCAAAGAAATCGCCAAGATGGTCTACAGCAAGAACGCAAAAGTCTACATGTTCGCGCGAACAACAACGAAAAATGAAAAGGCTCGTGACGAGATCAAAGCTGCCTTTCCCGAATCACACGGGGAATTGATTTGTCTCCAAATAGACCTCGCCGACCTGGATAGTGTCGAAGCAGCTGCTGCAAAATTTATCAGCAGGGAAGATAAGCTTCACGTTCTGTTTAATAATGCAGGCGTTGGATTCCCCGAATACGGCTCCAAGACCAAGCAAGGCTACGAACTACAATTGGGAGTCAATTGTCTTGGCAGTTTTGCTCTGACCCAGAGGCTGACGCCTGTATTGGTTAATACTGCAAAGACATCTACACCAGGAACTGTTCGCGTGGTTTGGGCATCGTCAACAGCTGCATTTTGGACATCCACGAAGAAATACATAGAACGTGTCAAGAATATTAACAAGCAGAGCCTATTTCAGCAATATGCGATTAGCAAGCTCGGCAATTATTACCACGCGACGGAATATGCTGCCCGCCACAAAGGCGACGGTATCATCTCTGTCCCGCTCAACCCCGGCAATCTCGACTCAGAGCTCTGGCGCACGCAGGGGAAGTTTCTGACTTCGATCCTCCGAAGAACTGTTTTCTATCCGTCGCACTATGGTGGGTATGTCAATATCTTTGCGGGGTTCTCTCCCAAAGTTACGCTTGAGAGTTCGGGCAGATTCAGTAAGTGGTCGAGATGCTTTTTGAGGATTCGCTGACCTGATGGGCCTGTAGTTTCGCCGTGGGGAAGGTTGTGGCATGCACTCCCGGCCATGGTGAAAGGATCAAAGACGGAGGATAAAGGAGGAACGGGCCATGCGAAACGGTTCTGGGAATGGACGGAGGATCAGGTCTCACGAAATGTATCTGCTCCCAGTGCCAAGGCGTAGGTAGCGGCTGCGAATGAGGGCGAATAATGGTGCAGTTTCTTTATTTTTGGTAATGGCTATTGCTGGATCACTTGAGAGTAAAGATGCCTGAATTCAGTAAACATAATTTCAATCCATTGTTTAGTCTTGGGGTTTTCTGTCCCCTACGCAAAGGAATCTGTGCATTAGGCGAGCCTCAAGAGTCAATAAGATATCACAACTTCAAATAAGAGCACTTCAATACAATTGGTAAAGAATTTGCTTAGGTTAGGCTAGACTACCTAACTATTTTTATCCCTTGGGATTTACATCCTGACGTTTCTTCCCTCCTCTGTTCCGGCGGAACACTGGAGCTGAACGTTACTCTACCTAAATCCTCGACAACATTCATCGGTTAGCCCTCACCCCGCGTTCAAGTTCTCGCACCCAAGAGTCGCTGCAGGGCCTCCTTAATCGGACGAAGACTGTGATAAAAAAGCACCAAGAGAGCCCACTTGAAAAACAAGTTGATAAAGTGTCCAAAAAAGATATGGGGAGACTTCAATGCCTGCACAAACACAAACCCAGTGAAAAGGCCCAGCAAAAAGGGCACGTTGAAGGACATGGCTCTTCAATCCCGGTACCAGTGAAGGAGGTACTCACGCAGCTGAACGAAAGAGGTAGAAGAGGAGTGCGATGCCACCCAAGGGGATGATACAGTAGTCCACGGCGCTGAAGAAGAGGTGGAGAAGAAGTCGGATGTACTTGAGGAGGGTGATGCAGAAGGAAAGGAAAGAGAGGATGATGAATACCAAGATCAAGATGATGAAGAGGGGAAGGAATTCACGTTGGACGGTCTTCATGGCGGGTTAGTGTGAAGGTGAGTGTAGTTGACTAAAATTCTGTGCTAGATGATGCTAAAAGAAGTTCGTCTGTCGTGGTGGGCGTCTCATAGCCCTTTTATGTGATTCCCAGTTCGCTGACTTACCAGTGGCTATCTACTATTACATTTTGAGCTTTTGGGCACATATCAAGAACACTGAGTCCCACTGGCGTGAACAATCAGAAGTCCCAGATCTTTGCGCCGAATAGGCATGTAACTCGAGGACACAACTCGAACAGTATTCTTATTGTCTCTAACACTTGAAGGTAATGTTAGATCTGTATAGTCGAGCTTGGAGCATGTACGAGAACAAAAGCCTATGGGTATCTGATTTTGAGGTAATGCAAAGGAATGAAATACTGGGAACTGAAGAAACATGGAACAAAAGGTGTATGTTTACTCTTGGGTAAGTGGGTGTTTCTTGGTGGAAATATCTATCATTGATGGACGGGACAGTGGCAAGAAAGTTTTCAAGTGCCTGCGCACTGAAACAGCGTCTCCTCTGAAGACGCGCTGTTACCTCTACCAGTGGCTGTAATATAATAAACATCACGTTTGGAGATCGTGCGCAACGCATATGCTCCGCCTTGTTCGGTCTAGTCTGAGCTTTCACTGGCGTCACCTCTCCCGGCACTATCGACCCTAGTCAGCCTGGCAAAAAGGCCCTGATCTATCGAACATCCGGCTCAACGGCCCATCTCTGGATCACAAGATCGATATGTTGGTTCCCAGTAAAACAGGCAACAACCACTCGTTTCCATAATGGTACCTTGATTTTACGCCGCGAGACTATTCGGTTGTGATGGAAAAGTCTCGAAACTGCACCTTCAACATCCCGCCGCTCTGACTCTCATCACCCTTCGGCATACAAGCCGTAACGCCAATCCAAATATCATGTTCAGGAGCCACATCAACCACCCAAGTCAACTTCCTCACCGGCGTTCTCCTCCCATCCCTCCCCGTAACATATATCCAAAGCGATCCCTTCACCTTCTCCATCTGGAAAGTTGCACAGCTTTCCCCAACCTGACCAAACTCCAGTCCGAGTACGGTTTCGCAGTAGCGACAGAAGCAAAAAATTCACCGTCGACTTTCTCGATACCAGCTTTGATCCATGTCCGTGGTGATTCCTCGAGGCGCAGTTGGGAATCAGTTTGGGTGAGTGGGATGTTTTCGGGCATGAATAAGATGAGACCTCCTTGAGAGTAGTTTCCGGGGAAGTCGGAGGAGATTGTGACTTTGGCGCTTTTGAATGAGCTCAGAGGGAGGGGGGTTGCGTAGATGGGGCCGTTGAAGTCATCGCGGCCTCCAGCGCAAGAGGGAGTCCGCCAAATGTCGGGGCCAGGAAGAGCGATGACTTCAAAGGGCTCTAATTGTGGGTTTTCTGGAAGGGAGAGTTGATTGGACACGCCGGAGAATAAAGTGAATTTCATCTTTGCTTTGGTTTCAGGAGATTTTTAGAACACCGTTGAAGAATGCGATGTACAGCGAGAGTTGTGATCATGAGAGATCTGAAGCCCATGGTTTGTTATGATGCGGGGTTCGTTATCGATTAAACTACCCGATTAGGAAGTAACGATAAGAAAATCATGATGGTGTAGGGTAGCCGAAGAATCGCCAGACTCGTGAATCAAAAGGACAGAGCCCAGTCCAATTCAATTCAATAAAACTGTTTCCTTTCAAAAGCTCAATAGCATCACTGCCAACTTCTATAACGACTCCCGCTATCATTCGACTATCGCAGCTGAATCTCAAACAAGATGTGCCTGAACATCCTTGGTAAGAATCTCATACATCTCACGAGTATCCGACCCCGCCAACACGCACTGACATACCTTGACAGCACGGAGCATTGCGACTAGTATGTATAACTGCTCAGCCTCATCAAGCTCCTCATCTGTAAGAAAGTCCATCACATTATCAGCTAACCCTTGTATGTCCTGATGACCACCCTCTTTGGCCGAAAGGTCAATGTTCATGAAATCCACCTCAAAGTCAGCTTGCAGCAGCTGCACAAGTGCAGGTGCTCCCTTCAATAGGTCTGTGGGCCCGTTTGTGATTCGTTCTGTGCGACCGACATACGAGAGCCAAGCGTCGATTCGCATCAGTTCGATATTGAGGTCTTCACAGTACTGCTCTTGATCGTGTAGGTAGCTCGATACCTGCCATTCATATGAATACAGCAATTCGAGCGCTGGAACAGTGTACTGGAACGCTGGAACCTTTACACCCTTGTATGAACCTCTCGCAATAATACCACCGCGGGCATTACTCGCGTACGCCGGGTATGTTATCCCACCGTGTGTGATCCAGTCTCGAGTTGTGTGGAAGCGGCTGGGATTGCAGTAAACCAAGCTGACATTCTCTTCCAGAAACCCCAGTAACGCCTCTAGAATGACAGTGACGGCACCGACTAGCGATGTATCGATAGGGGCATCGGCCCTCCACGGTGTAGCCCAGAAGCCCTGGTAGATGTCCACTTGGCAGAACCAATACATGTCCATGCGGTTAAGGGAGACGACGTTGCCTCGCGATTTGTTTCGTCTGTCACGTTCAATCTCTCTCTCTTCTCGTCTGCATCGTCGTTCTGCTTCCCTTGCGTGAGCTTTATCTTCTTTCGTTTCCGGCGTTGCCTCTGAGGCTGGTCCTTCTCCCGAGTAGGTTAGTAGGAATTGGGATCTAGCATCACTAGTCCCTGACTCCTCGACGATAGCCTTGTCCTTTTGTATCTTTCGGCTGCGCTTGTTCCTCTTTTCTTGTCGCTTCTTCGCCGCTTGACCTCGGTCCAGTACCTGTGGATTCAGCGGTCTTCCAGACTCAGACGCTACTTCATCGCCGCTATCTGGTACATCTTCTACCGTGACTCTTCTCCGAGGTTGGCGTATATCTGGCTCACGATTACTCGTGTCTTGACGACTCTCCTGTGGCAGTGTATCCCAGTGTGATGTCTGTGTCAGAAGGAGACGAGTGACCGGCCTACCAAAAATGGCCGCGAAGCCCTCTCCACTGCTCGGAGGAGCGGCTACAAACAACTCGTCAGGCTCCAACGAAATGCTCCGAGATTGACTTTGACCTTCTTCTTTCAGGGTTGGTTCTTCTGCTATTTGCTTTCCTTTCACCAATGGCTCAGGAATAGGTATTTCTTCAACATCATCACTATGCCCTTTTCCTTTTGCACCGTGTTGAGGTAGGTTGCCGGATTCGATTGGATGAATTGCGGGCACCTTTTCTTCCACTGGATCTTGAACAGTAGGCCGGGCCTCTTGAGAGGTTAAATCATCTCCAGGGAGCTCCTGGTGCATATCTTGTTCCTTTGAGTGAAGTTCAGCGGCCGACGCAGATTGAGGCACTGGTGCCGCATACTCTCCATTGCCTTCCCCAGTCCCACCCTGGTCTTGAACCTTCTCCTTATTCCCATTGGCCTCTGTAGCAGCGGCTTGAGCGGGCACAGGCGGCTCTATGATGAACCAATTCCCGTCTTGGGGCCGGCGACTCACGGACACGGGTCCTGTCTTGCCTGGTTTCTTGCCTTTTGTCTTCTTTTTCCTTCGCTTTTTATGTTGATCCGCATCGACCGGCACAATCCCAGCCATGTTGAAAGCTCTTTTGTGTCCCTGATGCCTGTAGTGCTGGCCAGGCTCTTGATAACTAGTCCATCGGTCGTCAAGCCGTCGAGTCGTACGTCTCTTGAGCGAGCCAAAATAGACTTTCGCAACAGTACAGACATCCCATGTTCGAGAAAGCCAATGGGGATTTACAACACCTCTGTCGTCGTCACTCCATGGTGCTAGCAAGCGAGGAATGGGTGAGGTGATAGCTCTAGGAGTGAAATGGAGTATCGGTCCGAGAATCGGATGGTTGGAGCTAGTAATTGTGCCGATAGCGCCTTGCATCGAAATGGACTTGTCTCTGAATGAACAGTCTGTGATTTTCATACCCGCTGTCAATCCCATGACGGCAATGTCCCTCATGGAAACTTGCATCGGTGCCGTTACGAGATCAGAGGGACATCGGTCGGCGTCGTAAGTGACAGAGCGGTATCTCACTGACCCTCCACACGAACTGTTGATGGCTTTGCAAAATGAAACCCAGGAGGCCTCGCCCACGGATGCGTCATTGGATATAGAGGCTGGCCGTTCCTTTTCTGGCAGCGATCGGACCCTCGCAAATTTGCGGCGTAACCAGATCCTCAATAAGTTCCAATAAGAGTAGTCGGGGGGAGTCGGGGGACCCCAGGAGTCGCTGCTCGTCCGCGAGATGCCTGAGCCCTTCCTGTTAAACTTGCGGCGCAGCCAAAGTCTCAGAGAACCCCAGTAAGTGAAACGGGAGCGATCTGAGGAACTCCAAGCTTCGCTGCTCATCTGAGACCTTCTACCCGCCGTACCTGTCCTGTGGACATGTACTCTATAATCCGACATAATTTCGACCGACGAGCTTGAAGCCGAGTAGTCAATCAACGAATCTGGTTGGAGATCGGGCAGCATATCTGACCCGATAGCATAAGACTTGATATGTGGGCTTTCCTTAGGCCACAGATCGGCCTCGAGATTGATCAGGGGAATAGAGTACAGTACTCGGAAGCGAAATTGAGAGAACTGCCAAACGCGGTAGCCCTGACCTGGCAAAGGACCAAACACGACGCTATCGCAAAGACGGATGAGTTGGCCGGTGATCAAGTACTGCTGCAGTGCTTGAGCAGCAGCGACTAGAAGTGCAAAAAGTGCGACGATTAAAGCCGCTACAGCGGAAATCGCACTTGCATCCCAGTTACCAGCCATAGCTGAGACTGTCGGGCGAAAGGTTATGATAGTAAGGCCAAGACTCGGGTAACGATGGGTTTCGGACTGCAGAGCATGTAATATTTGCTAGGCGACTATATCTGGAAAAAGCGGTATTGGGGTCTCAACTCTGTGGGATGTGAAGAAGAGAGCGGTGCGTGTTGAAAATGATTACCCCTCGTTTTTATCTCTCGCAGGTGATAATGCAGGTTGCCTAATGCGAGTCTACATTGGCTGGGGCTTGTGTTAAAAAGTACAAATGGACGTGGCCTTGTGCTTACTTCAAGCTGCCTTGCGCAACGCCTTGCGAAAATGCGGGCTGATGTTCTACATCTCTTGGGCGAGCTGAAGATAAGATATGCTTCTGACAGGGGTCCATTACTGGCCGACATTTATTTAAGTGGCGATCGCTCGCTCGATCGACATCTATCGACGCATTTATTAGCTACGACGTCATACGTCTCTCGGTATATAAAATGTAACAATTATTATTTCAGCTTCTCGGGCTATTGATGCTAGTACTATTGCTCGCTTTGCATGGCCTGCGGTAGGGCACGTCATTGAACCGCGAGTGCCATGCTTCTACGAAGAATCACCATTTATAGAATGGCTTATCCTGACCTTTATTCCCATGGAGTATTTGCTTTCCTTCATGGTCCTTTTCTAGAATGGAAATTGACTATGAAACAAAAGGAAGATGGTTACCAATTACTTGCCTGTCAGCAACATTATAAAGAATGGGGTTTCACAGCTTGTAAGTAATAGAGCTGTAGTGCTGAGATCAGATGCCGAATCGTTGCAGCATTCTACCACGAAATAACGTAGGTCTTGAATATACGGTTACTTCGTTGGTACGCCATTTGACCTCGCCTACGACCTTAAAACTCTTAGTGGCCACAAACCTGTTTTATTATTAGCCCCCACTTGCATGTCACCATCAATAGAGTTTTCAATTGCCGAACATCCAACCTTATGCAACTTCCATGCCGAAACAGCCTAGCATCGGACTTAAGAGAAATATACGGGACAACCCACGATTCCGAGCCCGCCCTCGCTACATATATTAGAACGCGCTTGCGACCATTTTGCTCGGTCCTCATTCTGTCCCAGACAAACGACAAAATGGTATCTGTCAAATTTTCTCCAGACACTGATATCCCCAGCCAGAAGGGGAAAGTCATCCTCATCACTGGCGGGAACTCGGGACTTGGTCTTGAGACCGCTCGGGCGCTTCTGAAGCATGAACCTTCCAGGGTCTTCCTCGCGTGTCGCAGCAAAGCAAAGTTCGAGCAAGCTGTTAATGACCTGCGACAAGGAGGCTCCAACACCGAGGCCATATCTTTTCTCGCTCTTGATCTCGCTTCCCTATCGAGCATCAAGTCCGGCGCCGCAGAATTCCAAGCTTCTTCCTCCCGACTCGATGTACTCATAAACAATGCCGGCATCATGATGACGCCAGAGGGTCTCACCGAGGAAGGCTACGAGATCCAGATTGGCACGAATCATATGGGCCATGCATTCCTCACCCATCTCCTCCTCCCTACACTCGAAGAAACTGCCAAGACCAATCCCGACGTTAGGATCGTCTTCCTCTCTTCCGCGGCAGAGGCCATGTCTCCAAAGAACCCATACCAGTTCGATCAATTCAAGACCACAATGTCCAACTTCTCTACGACATCGCGCTATGGGATATCGAAGCTTGCAAACGTCCACTACGCCGCAGCCCTTGCCGGGCGATACCCCAATATCAAAGTCATCAGCGTCCACCCAGGGATCGTACAGACAAACCTCGCAGCACCGCTCATCGGCGGCAGTCTCATCCTGGGAACGATCGCCCGGGTCTTCTTGAGCTTGATCGCTACTGATGCTGCCAAGGGTGCATTCAATCAGCTATGGGCAGCGACTGATCCCAAGGCTGAAAGTGGCGTTTTCTACTATCCTGTTGGTGTGGCGGGCAAGGGAAGCAAGCTGAGTCAGGATAAGGACGCCCGTGAAAAACTTTGGGAATGGACGCAGCAAGAGATCAAGCAGCACCTCGGCTGAGGCAGGTACGTAATGAAGGGAGTTTTGTCAGAGTAGTAGCCTTTTCACTCTTAATATTAATCGCTTGTGATATTGCGTGTCACAAAAGGTACAGCTTTGCCACTTACAGTGAATAGTTTGTGAACAATCTTTAGTTTGTGATTGTTACATACGTGATGCCATGTGTCAGTGAGTCACAGAGGCTTCAGGTCTATATAAGTCCTGATCGCCGCGCGAATACCTCAAATACTTTTCTACTCCTCCTCTAAACATACTGCTCATTTGGACTCCTCAAAGATATACATATTATTTCTAGCGCGGCTCCTACCAAAATGCCCTCTCAACCAAACCCAATGCCTCCGCCCCCTAAGCCAAAGCCTCGCCCAGGGCCCAAGCTGTAAGAACAATGGAAGTTCCTCTGAATTGCTAGCCAAGACGAGCTTTACATCATGATCTGCGTATGGAGAAACGACGCGGGCTTCTGACCTTTACTACATTGATGGGTTTCTCATATAGCAGACTACTAGCTTAGGCAATATAACCTAGATTTCTCTTCGGGGTTCAGACCTTGTGAGAGTATCTTCCCCAAAACCTCACTGTAGTAGGGGTTACTTCCACACCTATGGCATATCAGCCTAATGCGGGGCCAAAGTGATGACGAGGAGATGCGTCCACCAGAACCTCCCCGTATGAGCATCATAGCTCGGATGAATCCACAGTACTTGCACTCATCATACCGCCGCATCGAACAAGCGACAGGTCTTGGAACTAATGTGGTTGTTTAGCTCCAGTCAGGAGCCCCTAACTAGCAGCACCACTAGAATGGGACCCATGACTTGGAAAATTGACGCTCCCAGCTTTCGAGCTACTGATCCTTTGCCAAATGAGCATGAATAGACTGTGGCATGGCACCCTATCGGGGCAGCATACTGAACAGCGAGGTGACCTAGACCGCCGAGGCCAAGAATACACAGTCGGTGATACCACTGGACTTGAGTGCTGTGTAGAGTGGAACACATAATTGCCCCAGCGTACATCATAGGAGTTGCCTCTCAAGATGGGACTGCACCTTCCTGCCCTCTTCCGCTTGCGGCTCCACCGCATATAATAATCGATGACATGACTGAGGTGACTGGTGATATGAATTGGTGTTTTTGAGGTTTGCAACAGACTTCAGCAGGTCTAGTCTATGTTTATTTATGATAACGAAAACAATTTAGTTGCCGCTACCTGTATACTATCGACCTACCGTACCAATCTTCTTATGCTCATGAAGTATCAAAATTCTCCTACATCTCTGCTCGGCTTTATCAGGAAGTCCGCATTATACCCGATAACGCAGGCTCCCACGGTACACACATCTCTCAGAATTCACAGCCCATGCATCTCATCATACTCTTCCTTCATCCGTGGAACAAGAATCTTAACCTTTGACGCTGGCTCCCAGCTGTGATCATTCTCATCATATCCAACCCACTGAATCTTATAACAATTCTTCCTGGCACGCTTCCCGCTATGATTAATCATGCTGCCATGGTCGAGAATCGCAAAGACGTGGTATAAATCGAACTTGGTTGCCCCTGTGCGGCCCCCTTCCTTTGCATTCCAGTAAGTATAGACCAGCCCTGGCTGTAAGCGCTGGAGCGCATATTCAGGCTCCCATGACTCCTGGCCGTCGTTCCATTCTACAGTGAACCATACGGTGTGGATGCGTCGAGCAAGAATATGGGAGGTGATCCGGGTGGCCTTCAGAAAATAGAGTTCTTCACCGATCGATGACAACCTAAAGTATGTTAACATTTCTTTGGAAGGTAGTTGCTCGTCAAAGCCTTCGCAGTCCTTCGAATTTGACAACGTACTTGTCCTTGTCGTTGACTGTAAATCCAAGATCATCTTGCCCTCAACGTCTTCACTCCAACTGTGAGATCCTGGAGTCGCACTAGACTTTGTGGTCGTTCGGTAGAAACTCATCTTGAAATGATGCGTCTCGTGATGATCGGAGGGCGGTTGACGTAGATGCGACGATGGGTTCTTGTTGTGGGGAGACCAGGTCAGTGGTATCGCTGATAAAACAAAATTGATAGCTGAGCCGAGACAACTAACAACCAACGTCTTTTATAAGGGACGGCAGTTTATTCTTCTGGCTGTAAATGTTCTTGGCATCTCATGTTCATTATATGTTCGGGTTTAGTAAGCTGTTCTTCTTTGGTCTCTCCCGTGGCTTCACATTGCCCGTTCAGAAGCCGTTAACAGTGCCTAGATGTGTTCTTCGAATGCCGCTAGGTGATGATGATTTAGTGTTGGAGCTGATTGGCTGTTGTTTCCAGATGTTGAACCTCCTCTTCTACGCACTCTACATACTTTCCACTCTTTGCTAGATTTCTGGGTCCTTTCCAAGAATGCATCTATGTAGAATATTCTTCAGTCCCTTCCGGCATCAGTACCGGCATCAATGTTAATCATCTTATGAAAAGAAATCCTCGAATGTTGATCACGCTTGGTCTCATCGTATGCGCTTCACTTCATGTCGTGTCTTGACGATTCGCAGCCCAGTCTGTCGCGTTAAGTTATGCGTGGTGATTATAGGCTCTCAATCATAAAGAAGCCGTTTAGATCAGGCACACATCAGAGAGTGACACCTCATCCAGGGTGTGATTAGGAACAAGTGATCCTCCACAAAATCTCCTATGTGTCCATAGCAGGCTCCATCACAGCCTCGGAGTTTGGACTATATATAAAGCAGACCTCTTTCGCCTTTTCAATTGTCTCGAACATCCTTTACAATATAAGGCCCACGTCTAGAGAGAAACAACATCTACATCCCCCAATACAGTATCCTCGAACCCCATCGCTCACGATGTGCACTGTAATTTACTATGAGAAGCTATGCTACTGCGGCAAGGACATGGGAAGCTTCCACGAATGGGATCCTTGCGCAGAAGGTATTCTCTTTAACGACTGGAGACACTGCACTGTCGGTATTCATAGCGGTCGTTGTTTCGTTCCAATGGAATGTGTTCGTTGCAGAAGTAGGAGAGAGGAAATGGCTCGAAGGGTCCGGGAGGCAAGAGAATAAGGCAGGTTCATGTAGTGACAAGGTCTTGGGCCCGGTCTTTGTAGTAACTCACGTTGCGCTCATCCTCTTCAGGCATATTCCCTGAGATGAGATACAAAGAGCTTGGTTGTGAAGCCCTGGCCTTACATGTACTTGACAGACAACCACGAAACCTCTTCCAGCCTGGGTAAACAACGGTAATCTGTTCCGCTCCTTTTGTCGAGTGCCTTTTCCGTAGATGCTTAATAATAGTAGTTAATACACAAAGATCTAAAATCTTGTAATTGAACTGGTCCCCGTTCACGTCTTTATGCAATGAAGGACAATTAGCCATGGTCCACAGTGCGCAGTGATATCATTCATTGAACTATCAGCAGAGAAACACTAGCTTGGCCTTGCAAGCAGAACAGTGACAAATACTTTAGAGACTGTCATTAGCCGCACTTTGCATTCCGTTTGTGGACAGCGGAAGACTCTAGCGGACCATTTCCCGCAAGCTTGTTTAAACCATCTGCGCCAAGCTTGTCTTTTGCTTTCCCTTTTGGGCCCTTTTACAAATAGATTTAAGTTTCTGATAGTTCACTAATGTCCCGAAATATGATTTTAAAGAAAGCATTGGTCGGTTAAATGCCGACTTGGGGGACCTCATTTGCCGCTGGCTGCCCGTGCTTGTGGCGGCTATTATGGTATGACGCCACTTGGAATGCAATTCTGATGCCGATGAACAACAGCGGTGATGGAAAAGTGTCGTGAAAGCGAAAGACCAAGATCTACCGTAGTCCACAGTGAAGATTGAAACCACGACAGGCCATTGCTCACGTCAGTCATTGTCAGCAAGTCCGGCAACACGGCAATGATAACAAGTCACAACAATTCGGCGAACTTGGCGCCACTGACTCGGACGCATAATTTCACCCCGTACCGCTCTGACAATAAGCGTTGCTAAGTGGATCGCGGATCTTTAGTGGCCGCATAGCTTGGGACGAGCGACAGAAAGATGTTGCCTAGAAGAGCAGTGAGAACATTCTGTCTAGCATTCGAGGGTCCATAACTGCCGAGACGCGTTTACCCAAATTGGCGATTCATGTATTGCCGCGAATCAGTCACCAGTCCTTGCTTGCGCTATTTCGTCGATCCTCCATAGAAGCTGGAAGAAAACACTTATCATCTCAATACACAATATGCCAGCTTAACAGTTAGTCTGTTTCTGTCCTCCCCTTCGGGTCCCCCTCGGGCCTCCTTTGTACATGACTCCGCTCCAAATCTACTGGAGACAAGTCCTCAAACTCTGTGGAGTCAGCTAAGGATTTGTATCGGCAATCTCTCGAGCCAGACTAAACTTGCCACGTGAGATTAGTGGGAGATCAATAATCAAAAGACTGCTCAAATTCCCTCGTATTTCCTCCCCTGTCGATATCACAGCTTGTCTCTCTCATCCCACCATGCTGCATATCAACTGAAGCATGCATCTGCTGCTGTTGCTGGTGACGTGGGCGTGTCTCGTATGCCAAGTGTTCTGCGATGATGTCTCGGACTTTCTAACAAAGATACCAGACTGCGCTGTATGTTTATTTGCTCATCCCAACCGCAAAATGCTGATTTCTGCTAGGGGAGCTGTCTTGTCGAGCTTGTATCAACGTCGACTTGTGGCATTGACGTCCAGTGTCTTTGCGCCGACCCGAAACTCAAGACGCAGGTTTTGAGCTGTGTTCAGAAGAAATGCCTCCCGCGGGACGCATTAGGTGCGTATGGCGGATTTGGTGTTGGGTAAATGCTAACGATTGTAGCGACGCTGAATGTTACCTCAGTTGCTTGTGATTTTCCGGTACGAGACAGACACGCGCAATTCGATATTTTGGCTATTACGTTGATCGCGATCACGGCGATTGTAGTTGGCCTTCGGCTTTGGCACAAGCTGCAATACGACAGGAAGCTCAGGCTGGATGATTATATTGTCGTAGCAGTCTTTGTGAGTCTTTGTCAATGTCAAAAGAGCGCCCTGCTAATTGCGATAGCTACTCGATTTGGGGAACACTATTGTTTGTGTTCATGGTCGTAAGTCTTCCTCGCACTTGGTGGAAGCGAAGCAGCACTGACAGCAAATAGTTTCTGGCAATGGTCTCGGGAGAGATTCATGGCTATTTAGCCCAGAAACGATCAACAGCTATCTCTGTGTATGCCGCTCATCTCCTTTCAAAAACATTTCTAACAGTTCCAGTACCTCTACATTGGCCAAACCCTCTACGCCTCCGACGTCTTCCTGACCAAAATCTGTGTCGCTCTCTTCTACCTCCGAATCTTCCCCGTCGTAACCGTCCAACGTATTATATGGGGTACCATCGCATTTTCAGCTCTTGGCATGGTCATCTTTGACATCCTGGCCATTGCACAATGTCGGCCGATTAGCTTCTACTGGACAGGGTGGGATAAGTTACATGAGGGACACTGTCTGGGGGTTCAGCCATTGGCCTGGGCCATCGCAGCAGTCGGTATCATTCTGGACGTTTGGATGTTGGCCATTCCAATTTGGCAGCTGGTCCAGTTGCAAATGAAGTGGCAGAGGAAGCTCGCTGTAGCTATCATGTTCACAGTCGGTACTTTGTAGGTTATGTTCTCTCATTGTTGCTCCAACGACTAACGTTCGTAGCGTCACGATTGTCAGTATTCTACGACTGCGGTACTTGGTTGCTTTCGGGAACTCTCAGAACCCAACATGTAAGTTTATCAACCAATTTCCCCTCAGGCACATCTAACATACCGCAGGGGACAGTTTCGAGACCTGTTACTGGTCAGTCATTGAGATCAATGTTGGTCTATGGTGTGTCTGTCTTCCCGATCTTCGAATGCTTATCCTCAAGGCATTCCCAAGACTGGGAAGTTCAATCGACTCAGGCCCCAGGAATCCTCACCAAGGGTCATCGGCACCCAGGCAGCAGGGCAGAACTCCGGGTTCCTCGCGTCATACCGAGAGTACCATTTACAAGGGAACGCCAATTCAGGCGCAACAGGAAGCTTCGTCGAGCACGGCTGAGCTGGTGGAGATGACAACCTTTATGAATGATAGTAGGAGTGTAGTTTAAATCACAAGAAAAGAGATGTCATTTGTCATTTTGGCTACTGATTTGTGAAGGGCCAATTCACTCCATCATTCTCGCTAATCACTTCTGAGCTTCTTTGCCATGGTCTCATAGCAATCCGCTCGATACTCTCACAAGCTACAAGTGGCATCATCGTGGAGAACACCGCCGCCGATGGCAAACAGACAGCATGAGCAAGGATCTCTATTTTTGCTACGATCGCAATCGCTCTATCAGCCATTCATTTCTTGATTATGCTTTATTGCCACATTCTTTCGCAAAATTGAACAAAGGCACAACAAATGAACCCAGAAATATTCACGGTAATAGGCATACATTGAAAACGAGTTTTATAGGTAGTTGCACAGGTGATTGCAGTCTTGAACGATGGAGGCGCTTAAATCAAATGTTTGCGAATAACTGAAGAATAAGACTGCCTGTTTTTATAAACAGCGTTCTTTACAACTCCAGCGGCCGCGTAGACATTACCTGTATAATATTTCATTTTTGTTCCAGGTCTGTTCGGTGATTCACATCCGTTATTTCTTAAACTTGTCAACTGTCCACCCAGTGTGTTCAGTCGTAAAAAGATCCCAGTGAGTACCATGTTGAATAATAATCCGAACTAGTTTTCCAGATATAACTATAAAATACGTCAAAACCCACTGTCATACAGCAGTCCATCTTCACCAAACCTCCATCTTCACCAAACCTCCATTACCAACATCACGGGTAAGCCCACTCCAAAGATCAGTCTCTGAATCTCTCCCGCTACCTAACTTGCCGAACTTTGAAATATGGATCAACTTCAGTCTGCCAAGTCCGCCTTGCAACAGACACTAGCCGAGATCGAAGCAGCCATTGCGTCTCTGTCAACTGCGCCTGCGGATGATCGCATGCTTCAAAAAAGGAGCGAACATCTAGCAAGCTCGGAGTCTTCTGACGAAATTAGTGACGATCAATCACAGCCACGGCCGTCCAAGGCATCAGTACAAGATGATGGGGGAAAAGATTGGACCGAATATGGACTCGACGCAAGATTTCAACAGGATAAATGGGTTCGCCCTAAGCCACCGGGCAGATCTTGCTTTTCTAGTGAGCTTATCCAATGGGCCGCAGTGGCGGAACTAGACGATGAGGGAGTAGAATACCCAATACTCACCCTTCGACACCACAATGCTTCCAAATGTATTGCCGGCGAACCCTGCGGAACTGGCCACTGGGAGCTCATCCATGATCGTGTTGCTACGGAAGTTGAGGGATGCCTAGATCTGCAGCTGCTATGCATGCGTACCGAGCATGTTGAAAGGCAAATGACTAGCTGTCCTTCTGAAAACTTCTATGACTATAAGGATTCAATCACTAATCTGCCGTGTAAACTATTCAACGAGCTCTTACCAGACTTCAGCAGTGTCACAAGAGCAGGCTACGAAGTCATAATCTTTCGACTTGTTGAACGCTTCAAAGATGAGGACATCAAGCCTTGGGTAGGTGAGGGAGTGTGGTTGGACAGCCATGGACGCGTGCTTCGAGATATGGATGACCCTGATTGGGCCTGAGGTAGGGCCAATACGGTCGTCGATTAGTTATCGTGTCACGAAAAGGAAGGGACCAGAGCAAAGGCAGGGCTCGCGGGTCTTTTTGGTACAAAGGGTGGGCAGGCAATCGTACTAGACGCACACGAACTTAGTTGGGGATATAGATATGGTGAAACAAAAAATTAAAAACGATTCGTCCGATGCAAATGTAAAATGTAATAGTCGAACCTGTGTGTTTGCTATCAATGTGCATTATAACTTGAGTTTATAGATCTCCTTAGAATTTAATGCTGCCGGGTTATGATCTGTGGAATAAATGTCCTTCTTTCTTTCTGTTGAAGAAATCCAGGGAATTCCAATAGTAGGAGCTCTTCTGGCCACTGTTTCAGAGTACTACTAGCCTTCTTTCCCAAGGTAATCTAAAGCACAAGATTGTAGACTAAATGACAGATGTTCAAAGACAAAGTCGTGATTCATTTCAAGTATGTATCTACAGCTAAAACCGATAAAGTCTATCTCCTTGCTTACTGAATGGCAGCGCGACAAGCAGCCAACTGGGTTTCGCACTGTCCAACGCCTCCCGAAAGCTGACCAGAGTTGGCAGCGTCCGCACAAGCATTGTGCTGAATATCACAAGATCGGCCGAGAGCAACACTCTCACCGTTGAAGGTGTTTCCGTTGACGGAGAAAGGCTTCTCGGCAGCTGAAGAGATGACCGGGGGTGGCGCTCCACCAAGTGTACCAGTGAAGGTCTGGACGTTGACACCCTGGGCATTGTTGGCGGCACCAGTGGCCTTGGTACTAGCGCCAGATGTGCGGCTAGGAAGAGGAGTCAGAGTTGCGCTGGCTGCGGTCTTTGACTTGGCTTTGCATCCCTTTCCAGCACCAGCACCAGCACCAGCACCAGCGGTGTTCTCAGCAGCTTTACCGGTGTTGGTAGCAGCCGGTGCTTCAGCGGTAGCAGTGGCTTTGACAGCGTCGGTAGCGGATGGAGCACCAGAAGCGGCTCCGTTGACGATAGTAGCAAGATCAGCGACCTCGGTGCCAGAGGCGACGGAGAATGAAGCCAGGTTAACCAGGTCGGTGGCGAAGATACCGCCTGTTCCGGTGAAGGTTGGTGTAACATCAGCTACGGCAGAAGAGATCTCATCCTCTGTCGCATCCATAACGAGGAGACCCTGCGAGAAGATGCAGCCTAGGTCGGGTTCTTCCTCATCACAGGAGTTGCCCTTTCCGGTGGTGTCGCTGGTCTAAACATTGTCAGCAGATTCACTACGTAGTCACACATGTGTACTTACATCTCCAGGCGCGAAAGTACCACTCAGCAGAGCCAAGTTGGGGTCAGCACCAATACCAGCCAGCTGCTTCGCCAGTTCAAGGGTAACAGCCTTGTTGATAGCACCGGCACCCGTAGAGGCTGCATCTTGATGCTGTGTAAGAGCACCAATCTCAGGATTGACGGCAGCTTCATCGCACAGCTTGCTAGCAACACCAACACCAGCAGTGTTGCGCTCAATAGCCTGGAAGAGCAGTGCACCAGCCATACCACGAAGATCGCCAATCGCCTTGGCGTTGGTAAAAGCTTGATCAGCAGTTTCCTGCTTCAGACAAGCGAGGTTGGTGACGCTTCCTGCACCCTCTTTTGCAGCGGCGTCACCCAGAAGGCCAAAAACAGGGTCCTGAATCTCCTTGGGGTTATTAAGCCTGAGCATCTCTCCAGTGATCGTCAAGACAAAGTCGTGAGAGTGTTCCTGGGGAACCTGTCGCTTCTTGATGGATCGAGAGACATGGCGACCCGGCGCAGGGCTGCGGAAGACAGGTGTCGCAGTGGCCAGACCGGCCGAAAGAGTGATGATGGCGGCAGAGAACTTCATCGTGATAGAGAGAGTAATAGGCAATTAGAAATAGCAAATTTGGTAATGAATGACTGTTCCTGCAGCCTGGTAAAGGAATGATAAGTAGAAAAGAAGACAAGAAGCTCACAGAGCGTGGAAACAATAAACAGAGATGAGATTGGATGAAAGCTGGATGAACAAGCACAGACTAAAGGGTATCATCGCGCCCTTTATACTTTGCAATCGTTTTAATGGCATTCTCAAAAGTCAATCTCGCCGTTTTTCCAAGCAGATCCTAATACGAAAATGTGCATACCATTCACCCCTTGGGCGCTTTTAGAAACAGGAAGCAGCTTGATCCGAGAATCCAAACCCGATCGAACAGATGAGACAGTCTAGCGGGCCGTATAACCGATGCAATTTTGGCTGGTGGTAATAGTTCGTGGTAATATTGCTGGTGTATAAGCGAATGGGATGTGAAACGGGTACTGTCGAGATCTGAGACGTGAATGTCAAACGATTGAGTTTGGCAATGTGTGACAGGGATGCAGGGGTTTGAGGTGCGTTACAGATGCGTCATCACGTCAGAACCAGTCTGATGGGTTTGGCCAAAAGTGGAAACACTTTCATCTCTAATTGAGTCTGGAACCGCGATGGAAACGCGTTTTATTTCAACTCATCAGAACCGTGTATGGAGTTGACGCGAACTTCGTGGACGAAGTGCCCCGCTTACTTAGCCCTGATTGGCTTGGATGGCGGCAGATAAGATAAGATAAGTAAGCTTTACGCTTATCTTATCTTATCCCACCTACTTGTCTGACTGTCTCTGGGAACTGTAACTCATTGGCCAGCCCTTACTTTGTTTTGTTTTTTTTTAATAAGAAAAGGAACACTGTAATTAATCTAGAAATAAAATAGAGTCATATTTAAAAAGGAACTAATAAAAGTCCTACAATTTATGTTATGTTTTATATTACTTGGCTCCAGATACTTAACTTACTACTTCTAGGGTAGTCCTCATACTGTGCGTTACGAACAAGACCAGCAATATAAACAAGTAGTCTCACAGGTAAGTAACTTAATTAGGGCTAAAAAACTTTAGCGATTATAGATTATTTAAAATCTAGTAGATAAGTATAGTGATAGCTACCTATTCATGAATACTAAATACCTCCGTAAACGGTCTAGTTAGTATAAGATGACGTTGGCGTCTCAAACCATGGCAAAGAGCTGTGGAATGACCATACAATTCATCATGGCATGCCGTCTTATTGAAGGACTTGTATTTTTCCGTCAGTCATTAATACTCCCAAAGTCAGATTACTTTTCTTCATAAAAAAACCTCAGAATGTGGCAAAGCCCAATGGACACGAGAAAAGAGAGAAGAGAGAAGAGAAAAGGGGTAAGACAGAGTCAAAAGCCTGCAGGGCATTGCTTCACTGAGATGAATGTTAATTGTTCTATAGAGTATATATATTCTAGCATTGTAATCTCAGTCAACCACTCTTTTTGCTAATTTTGACCTTCTATGCAGTGTCCTGTCCACATTGATGCTCGGTCTCTGTCAAATCAGATCATATTTATCCCTGTCACCCGGCACTTCAACATCACCCGGCAATGATCCGCAATCAATGCAACATCAACCAGCCGAGACACGTTCATGTCTACCCCGCAGGCTGTCAAAAATCGCGCTTTGACGAGAACCAACTAGTTTCCTACGCAGTCCTCATCGCCAAGTCATACACCATGAGTGACAAAGCCTCGTCCCCGAAGAAGTCACCAAAGTCTCCTTCATCAGGAGCGAGTGAGGTTGTGCTGCATGATGCTGGACACTGGGCGGCATTGGCGCAGGTATGTTTGAGAAGAGTCAAAAGGAGCTGGGATTGACGCGTTTTGTAGGATGAGCAGGATGAAGATGCCGACTCTTCACTGGGTGTTGATACAGAGTCGTCGACGGCTTCAATGACATCGAGTATCCTGAACTATAGAACTATCAAAGGACGCACTTATCACTCGGAAAGAGGAAATGCAGAATATTGGTGAGTTATGTTTGGCTGCTTACTGCATAAAGCTAACGCGTGACGCGCAGGGCCTCGAATGATGCTCAGCAGAATGAGGCGATGGATATTATGTAAGGGCGCTGGGAAGTCTTCAGATACACACTGACGCATTTCAGCCACCATTTTCTGGTTCTTACACTAGATGGCAAACTTCATTTGGCGCCGTTGAAGGATGATATCAAGGTAAGCTTCCGACGATTGTGCAGGATAACATATCTGACCTTGTCAAGTCTGTCCTTGATGTCGGTACTGGAACAGGTATGAAATAACAGTTTTTGAACCAAGCACATACTCATATAATCGGTTGACAGGAATCTGGGCAATGTACGTGTAATCTAACGGCGTGGTGTCTTTGACTGATTGTCCAGTGACTTTGCCGATGAGCATCCCCAAACCGAAGTGATTGGCACCGACATATCTCCAATTCAACCCAGCTGGGTTCCCCCGAATATCAAGTTGTAAGTTCGTCCGCGCCATAATGTCTGTGCGACAACTCGATTGAGCCATCAGCTGAAAAACGCAGCGAGATCGAAGACTGCACTCAGCCATGGACCTTCTCCCCCGACTCATTCGACTTCATCTACATGCGATACCTCTACGGTTCTATCAGTGATTGGTCAGCTTTATTCCAAGAAGCTTTTAGATCGTGTAAGCCAGGCGGCTGGGTAGAGAGTTTCGAAGCGTCAGCTATGCTTGAAAGTGATGACGATACTGTCAAGGAGGGTAGTGCGATGAGCGAATGGGGCAAATTCTTTATAGAAGGTGGAAGGAGACTTGGTAGAACTTTTACCATTCTTGATGATGACTTGCAGAAGAAGGGAATGGAAGATGCCGGGTTCACAGATATTGAGACTCGGGATTTCAAGGTAAGCACTGCTAACTGTCCGACTCTACTACATACAGCAAGCAGTTTTGACTAACTGGAATTGCAGCTTCCTATCGGTAGTTGGCCGAAAGATCCTAAGATGCAAGAAATTGGAAACTTTGCGTTTGCTGCCATGGACCAGGATCTAGAGGGCTTTGTTCTGTACATGGCAAGTGTCGTGTTGGGATGGTCGCAGGATGAAGTTACGGTTTATTGCTCGCAGCTTCGAAGGGAGTTGAGGTCAGGCAAATACCATCCTTACTGTCGATTGAGGCTTGTGTATGGGAAGAAGCCGGAGTAAAAACGCTTGTGCATATACTGCCTTGGGTTGGAAGCGTTTGTTGTTAGTATATTAGCAGTGGGGTTGCTTGCAATGCCCGGATGTCTGAGCACGTTGGCGAGATAAGGTGTAGATTAATTTCAGGTCGTAGTCCAAGTCATATATCGCTCATCGCACCCACTTTCAATACCAATTCGCGCTCAAAGCTTGTATTAGTCGCTGGATGTTCATGGTTAATTGCTGTTCTGCACTCTGAGGTCGTGGCTCCACTAACATCTCAAGCGCGTCTTGGTGCGCAACGCGCTGAAACAGTGGCGTCACTCGAACGCGACTGTTCTGACAGCGCATTGTTTTCGTTTCCTCTGCCGCGGTCTCGCTGAACGCAACATCGCGCTGTATGCGTCCTCCTGTCTCTAAGAGTATATACGCGCTAAGCCTCCATTCACCAACCCGACCGACGAGGTGTTCGCTCTCTACACGAGGTGACCGACGTCCTTCTTGATCAATATGTTCCTTTGCAGTCACTTTAGTAAACTGGAAGTATTTTTCTTGTTGCTGTTGAGAATATCCTCGAGCTGAAAATGAAGAACTATTTGGTCTTTATTCGGGCTTGAATATCGCCAAAGATGAAGACTGGGGTAGCATTTTGGCTAGAAAGTTTTTAGATTGAAGTCAGAACAGCGAATGCAAACGTGCGAGATAGAATTTAAGAAGAATGTCGCCACAGTGGTGGTGAAGATTAGCTGTAATAAACTCGAGTCAGCCTGACGGAAATACTTAATGGGATTTAACTTTCATCTCATCCTTCAAGTTGGGTTTATGCAAACCTTGCCAAGTTCTCAACCAAACAGGTCAGGATGCCGCATTCAATACCTAAAATGTTTTGACTTTAACCTTGATCAGTTATTTACAAAAGACATCTGTTATTCACTTTGCATGCGACTATATATAGCTAGTTCCTGGCACCACCTATCTTCCTCCTCTCTGCCCTTTCTAAACAACTTTCCTCCACTTCAAGGCTCATTTCTCATTGACAGCTATCTTTTTCACCGAAGGTAAAGTCTTGCAGCTTACATCATACAAAGACCAACCCAGCCCAACGACTACTATGGATTACACCAATTTGATCTCCACGTACCGACGTGGCGCACTCCAGATTCTCGACGTCAAAACACCAATTTGGACATGCATTATGGTAATGATATGTATAAGTCCCATCTCGATCATCATCCTGGGCTATTTATCAGCCGTCTCAGCATGGCGCTACTGTCAGAACTACCTGCCCGGCATGGGCTACGGGGTATTCTTATATTTCAGTGTCGAGCCACTCATATCCCGAAGATATAACTGGACCGAAATTACAGTTCGTCTCCAAAGACGGATAAAGGCAGAATTGCGATCGTGGCGTACAGTACAACAGAACATTAAGAACCAATTACGCCAAGAGCTCTGTCTCCATTTGGACCAGGCTGCAGAAATCGCTGATTGGGCTGTTATACCACCAGCTATAATGCAAGACAGAATCAATCGCCGCAAGACAATTATGATACTGCAGAAGGGAGCTACTATAGTGAGGATCCGAAGAGAGATTTATTCTCGAGCGTTGTCATACATTGATATGGTGGCGGAGAGAAAAAGAGGTCAGAGGGGCGTATGGCAGGACGTGTTTCTCGCATCTTGGATCTATGCCTATTTTGTACTCCTCTGGTTCTTCGAGCTGGCGTTCGCTTGTATCTGGGGTGTGATGAGCTGTTTTGAAATGGCTCTTGTTTACATGACTGAGCCTTGAGGAGGACCTTGGATTAGTCATGTCTAATTATTGTTCTGAGATTATGTATAGAAATCGCAAGTTCTGCTTTTGCCTATTGGATTCGAAAGTACTCAAGTTTGTGGGATACTTTCCCGTTGAGGGTGTGTTTGGTGAAGATTGGTCAGGATATACGTCTCGTCAGTTTCTGGATTTATAATTGATAGTCAGTTTTCAAGACTTGAATTTGGCTCATATATTTTCACATGGCATCAAGGGGATTAATTTCATCTCACTCCGTAAAATCATATTTCATTGTCATTCTCATAAATCATTCCAGAAGTCAATACTACATCTCAACTTTGTCGGTAATCATAAACACGTACAGGGACCTGCCCACCCAAGCTGTCCGTCATCCAGCATAATTACAAGAGGGAGACCCTTCTCTCAAACAAAAAGGTGGAATCTTTACTCCAGACCGTATGCAACAGGCTCCTCACTTGAGCAAGTGAATGATGTTGGGGCACACCTTTGGGTCACCCCGATCAATAGGACGACCCCGACGATCCATCCATACACAATTCCCAAAACCACAAAGCTTCCAAGCCAAGACTCGACCAGTGAGTCTTCCCTCAATGTCAGAAAATTCCGGAGCGATCGTCGACATGAGCACTGAAACTGGCTTCAAATCAGTCGCTTGATCAAAGACGACTTCGCCTTGCTCGATCTTCTTCACAAAGTCGCGATTTGGCGTGAACAGTACCAGAACATCGCCCAGTTGAACACCTTCTTCGTCATAATTGGGATCACACCGCCACCCGAGGCGCTCACATCGCCGCCCGAGCTGCAAAGAGGTTTCTCTATCATGGATGAGCGTGCGCGTAAGGAGACAGGATTTGCTATTCCACTCATCGTCAAGGACTCCTTCTCTCATTATTTCATAGATAAAGATGGCTTCTCGGGCGATATCCGTGCTGATTGGCAAGTATGGGTGCGGATTCACTGTTTCACAAGCGCCCCCAAAGGTCTCCTTCTGCTGAGTGTCAACGGGAACATCAGATGCTATAGGCTCAAGAACCACAGATCGCCCTATAGTCGCAGTTGATGCCTCGGAGTCTGCTTCACTGGCTGCATAGAAGGAATCATTTGACGTTTCATATCCGTCGTCACAAGAATTTGAGGGGAAATGAAGTGATTTATTGTCGCTCTGGTCACAAGACTCACCTTCATCGGCCCACCCCAAATAATAATAAATGAGCTTTCGCATGATGAAAACAGATGATGAACTTGGTGATGATGCTGTGGATTCTGTTGATGGTCGTCACTCATGTCGTGAGGCGGTCGTCATCATTGTGGGATACACTCCCTGTACTTATATAGTTTGCTTGATCTAGTAAGCTTGGTGCCGTCAGCTTGATGGTGATATCTTGTTGTCGCTGTGAACGAAGTCAAGTCCCTGGTGATCATGGCGATGCCTAAAGACCAGCAGGTGAACAGTGCGTCAGTATATGAAACAAATACGCGGAAGTCTGCCGTGATTGTTACGATGAACCGTTGTACAGGTACTACACTGTTCAGACAGGCTGACAGCGAAAGGCCAACAATGATAGAGGGAGGCTGATATGGACCGGGACTAATTTGACAAAACTGGCCATTGGCCCTACGAGTCACAAGTCTTATGATCACGGATAATAGAAAATAGATGGAGAGAGGTATCAACACTGAGTTCTCATAGCAGTCGCATAACATTCTTGATACATCTCCGTCTTTACTGACGCGCCTCAAACCTCTGAAGTAGTCAAGTTCTCGACATCACCCACCAAAGTCGCACCATATCCACCAGGCTCTCGCCTGCGAAGGTTATCACCACAGGGTCACCAAAATACCACGGTTCCCAATTCAACGTCAACGTCTGGATCCATGCAAAGGAGAAACATGCAGCCCCATAACGATTTCAGGGCAGACTTTCATTTATGCTTCATCGCTGAGTGAAGCCAGACATCACTGGCGAATTCTATCAATCTATCAACGACATTAGCTCAGCTTGAATACCTATGAGCAGATGATTTCTTACCAATGCAAGCAGTTCCGCAATATCCACAGCAGCGACCTGGAATAACCCAGACTTCCTTTCCTTCCGCGGCGCAAGTAGGGCACCGAACGCCAGGCACCTTGCTGTCGACAAGAACTGTTGAATGCATCTTGAGAAGAGAGAGATGGATTGTAAAACAAGTTGTGTAATGGATGTAGTTTAAGATGACGACGCAATTAATCAGGGTCGAGGCATGGTTTTATCATCCTCCAATACCCTGAGTAATACCCGAAACAGCGCTCCGTCCGGTTCCTCCCTTCTGATGGCTTGAGACATATCGATCACATGTTATCCGATTGTCTCAGATTCTAGATCGGTATTTGCAGATGAGAGACGAAAAGCCGCTTACGGAGGGGCAGTCTTACAAAAAGCAATATCTTAAGCTCAGCTCTGATCGACCCCCTTACTTCAACCAGGCCGTGCTTGGACGGGCGGCATACCTGAAGTCCCTTGCGCCGGCAATTGCCTACCTGCCGCCCTGTCAATTCCGTTTTCCATTCCCGGTCTGTTAATCTCCGATGCCCAGGCTCATCACGGTGGGATCTTGTGTAACCACGGAGTGGGGGTGATTAGTGATATGACGCACGCTCAAGTTCGCAGTAGGTACATTGCATCAATCAAACATGAGGGTTCATACAGTAATTTTTCGCAACGTATACACTCCTTTCTCAAGTACTTGTCAATCATAAATCACTTGTTCTGTGCTACCGCCCTGCATGGGGGCGGCTGACAGTACAGTATGTCTTTGTCTCTTATCCCTCTGGTTGTACGACGCGACATATCTGACGGATCATATTCATGGCCGAATTGACGCCAGGTGACCATACTTGCTTTTATTCTTGATGCATTTCTTGAATGTGCAGCGGCTCGCTCGCCCTTGGGTCTGCTTGGCATATAAGCCAAGACTCAGTGTTCCAAGACACTCCTTTACAGCTTTGCCTACCATTTGCTCCCGTATTCCCGTACCGGCACACAGCAAATGTTGACGCCGGGCCGGTTGCGGACAATAGCACCCGCTAGCCAAAGATCATCATGAGGTCGGAACTTGTGGCTACGGACAACTAAATGGCCTGCGCGCTAATTTGTGCGCTGTCTTTTCTTGTTCATCGATTAGTAAAATAATGCCTCGATATTTGGTAGCCGGCTGTGCGTTGCGACCTTTACACATTGCCAGAAGGAAGCGTCTTAAACTGGTCTGGTCTGGTTACACGAGGCGCCACCTACCCAGACCCTCCCTGTATTCAATTATCGTGACAAAGCCTCAAGGCTTGCGGCATGGGAGGGGACAAAAGCTTTGTGGTATGACCATCAATGTTGAGGCCCATTCACGCGTTGGAATATCAAGGTGAGAGGGCAACAAATAGAGAGTAGACCAGCTTTGGAATATAGGATGAGTTCAGTCTTGAGAGGAACAAAATGTAAGGGAAGTGAGAGGAGCAAGGGCTAGAAACCACCAAATTCTATGCCTGTTCAGCAACACGAAAGAAAATTCAGCGCTGCACAGCATGTCCATGCAATCAAGATACTACAGCCCGAGAACAGTAAAATGAGTTATTGAACATATTCTACAGGCTCACTTAGAAGAACAAGAATCTCGGACAAAGAGGTTCTGAACGTAACTAAGACCCGACCTATCAAAGACGCCGTAACAGATATAAATTCCTTGTAACTGCCCAGCGGTCAGCTTCTTCTCAACATATTCCGCTACAACTTTATCCTCCGCTATACCACTACCCTTTCGCAATCAGAACCATCGACATCAGTAAGCATGCCTCGTCAGGAATTATCTTATTTCGACCTTGTGCCTCAGTGGCAGGCATCTAACCATGCAACGGTTGGATCCCAACAAGAAACATGTGTTAGCGGCACAAGTAGTATGGAGGTCGCAGATGGGTACGATTCCGATAGCGACGGCGAGAACGGCGGTTTTATCAGTGACACCAAGCTTGCAGTCCCTGCGAAGCGAAGACAAGCACTTCCTGAGAAATGTATTACCCAAGACGAGATGAACAAGCTCGAGAGCCGACTCAACAGAGCTACTATCCTTTGTACCTCACTGTTCTGTATTAATATTGCGATCTCGGGAGTCATGTTTCTCAATTTTATAAAGAAGCAGTGATTGAGGAGGGCGATATTGAGTTTAGTTAAGTTACTGAACCTGACAGATGTTGCTGACATCGTGCGCGTATCAAGGTCATGTCTCCATACAAGAGATTGATTGATGGAACATCTTTGCACACGTGGCTTTGAACGGTATTTGGGTTAGTTTGTAACTGCAGAGGGTTTAGCTTATAAGAGAAATAATAAAGACTATATCAAGCGACAGAAGAATGAATGATCTGTAGTCGCCTCAAAGGAAGATGAATGCTCTCAGGATGACGTGGGGGGAAAGTGTTAAAATTAGTTTCCAAATCACTATATCAACTGTGTTAGTGATTCTTTTGTTATCTAATTACTAAAATTGGCTTCTTGGTCTAGAGGTATGATTCTCGCTTTGGGTGCGAGAGGTCCCGGGTTCAATCCCCGGAGGAGCCCTTTGTTTTGCATTTTTACATTTTGCACCAGTTATAAGTCAACCAAGCTTTGGTCAGCGACGTGCCTTATTGTTTTGAGCGCTGTGAAATCAATAGATATGACTTGATTAATTGATTTGAGTTTCAATACTAGTAGTTATTCTACTGCTAGAAATGATTGTATTATTTGACTATAGAACTAAACTCCATGCTGTAATGACTGTGAAAATGTGCAACGCTGATGAGATCTACCTTGGGTATTTATAAACTTATGCAACCTCTATTATCCCTTCCCGCTTCTAATGCTTTTACAACGCCAAATACCAGAGATCTATGTAATACCTTCCCTCCGTCACACTCTGGGCATCATTCATTTAGGTTTATCAACCCAGCTTGCATAGGGAACTGCGTGTCGCATCTTACGCAAAGCCCTGGAGTTGCGAGTTTCTCCTGGGATCCGACGGGATGCCTGTCGTCGTGCGGGCGCTGAAGTTGGAGTGCCTTGTGGCTCGGGTGAAGAAAAGAAAAGCGAAGGGGAGGGGAGGGAACGGTGACTTTGCGGGCTGGCTGAATATTCGTTGACGTGTTTCACGGCTGAGGGTGACTCGTCAGTGGGTGGAGGGGTGGTGTTAACCGCAGCAAGCTCGTTGTTGCTGCCGCTGTTCTGACCCTGTAGGGCCTTCTTCACCACGATGAAGTGCTCCACCGTTTTCAGGTGGGCAACAAGCTGGTTATCCAGCTCATCGTTGCCGTGAAGGTTCTCAATAATCCCCTCATGAATGGTCAAAGCCATCTCCAACAGGTAGTCCAGACGTTCAGCGTCTGTGGATTCCGCCATTATGTATGGGATCTGACTTTGTGACTTTATGCAAGCTTGGATTGCCTAGACTAGATCGTTAGTCGCAGTTGTGTCTGGCTGGAGTCTGCACTACTTACACTAGGGCAATTGCCAAGGTACAGGGAACTGTAGGACAGAGACGGGAAGTTTGGTGGTATGAGATCGGCAAGTTCGCTTCAGCAATAGTAGGAAGGAAGTTTGTTGAGAAGTTCTAGAAGAAACAGCAATATCCTGGATTTAAGTATTTAGTCTTGGAGCATCGCTGTATTCTTCCTCAGCGCCTCCAATTCATCACAACAAAGAAAAGACATCGTTTCTGCAACAGATCCCGGTATGTAGACAGAATTAATAAAGAAGTGCACATTAAATGAGGCACTAGTTGCTTGAAGATCCCTGTCTTTCGTGCTCGCTTTATAAACACAGTCAGAACTGTCTTTGTCCCTAAGATCGGAAAGTTCGTGAACTTCAGGGCATATCGGTGAGAATGAGTCACTTTCCGCTTTATTCTCTTAGCTTCTTCTGATGATATACGCTAAGTTTGTGCATTGGGACGCCATAGAGGAAATAAACCAGTGAAAAGTGGCTGTGGCGGCCTGGGCGCAGGTGTTGACGTGGTCTTCTGTTGTAGAATATGATATGTCACAGGTGATGAGGACAGCCTGGCACCAAGCATCTTAGCTAAAGCCTGAGGTATTAAGCAGGCGGAAGGTGATTTCAGGTTCTCTTGATACTTCTATGATCTAATGACGGCATTTGATATTACAATCAAATTGTAGAGAGAGTGTGTGTGTGGAGTTGAAGATCGTTGTGGTTAGGAGATAATCGTTCTTTAAGCAAAATAGATAGTGCACTCATGCATACCGGCTCCTGAAACCAGATACAGAAGGCACTGGAGCAAAATAGAATAACTAAAGTTATTCTTGCTTAGTTCTTCATTTTTATGCTAATATTTAATCTAATTATTTTGCCAGAGTAGTAGTTGGAAATGGGGATAATATAGTTATAAAGAGATGATTACGAAATTTACCGCGAATAAAAGGTAAAATAAAATTGCATCTTCGATGTGACACAAGAAACTTCAGGATATTCAGTGAAATGAACAGAGAGATGCACACAGGGAATAGCCTTTATATTAATATCTGTATTCCTTTTACATGCAGGGTAAGAGGTTAATTGTCGGAAATGCTGCTGATAAGAGCTGATAAGATTTGGAGGCGATAAGTGGCTCCCGGAGCGGAATATATATAGTCCGAGACGATTTACGCGACATGACGCTCCGCGACAGTGATTGGCGGTTCAACCCAGTTTCCAGCTGCTCCTCACGTCTCCAAACTGACCTATCTTTTCCAACAGAGATACTGTGGTGAAAGAATACTCTCCTCAATTATAAATCGTGATCGGGGAACGACAGGTCTTGCCCGCTTATTTCCACTCCTCTTGGAGTTGCCAGTCACGAAACAAGGAACACACGAACTCGGAATTCCGTTCGTACCATCTTGAACCCTGACAGTCAATACTCGCATGACAGTTCAAGCTCTGGTTTGAGATGCATGCCACGTGCCCTCGTCGTCTCTCCTGGATATGCGGTGTACCACTAAGCAGTTGATTGTGCTCCAAGCTCTCTGGTAGTCAATGCTCCCGTGACCTACTTACCGGGCGCACTCTTCAAGTGGTGAAGCAAATTGACTCTTGCAGGCCACGGCCATTGGAACGAGGCATCGAGAGACTAGTTCCTAATAAGTCTCGAACTTAGTTCAGTGCCTGTATAAGCTACTGATAACATTTTATTTACATGCTCGGAAAATAATCGCTATCCTTAACAAGCTTGCTTCGTTACTTTAGAAACGCTGCTACACTCTAGGGAAGCAACAAGAGCGAAGCTATTCGAATGTAACCAAGAGCAGGTTCATATAGACTTAACCCGATGCGTAAAGTCCTTGGAATTTTACCATTGCATTGTCGTAATGCACTGATCCTTCTCAGCTCGTCAATTGAGAATATCAGCAATATGGATCAAACGGGACAAATCAACATGATGCTGTGTAAGTGGCGCGGTTGAACCTTTCAATTATAGACATGCCATGATATTATGAGTCGATTCAACTCGCAACGCGATGCATTGAGTGTCAGAATTCAAGGACCAGATTCATTGAGTTGCGAGGGCAGCTCCAAGATGTATAAAATGTCTTCGAACCTCCTCATCGTTAATCTCTCATCATCACCATCATCTCTACACTCAAACAAACTCAACAGCCTTTCCAAAGCCTCAATCAGCCGTTAAAACATAATGTTCACTTTTCGCACCACTCTTTTCATCCTCTCGACTAGCGTCTCCCCAGCCTTAATTGAACATCTCCGTATCGTCTAAAGTAAAGGTGACTTCTCCACCATCTCTAGCCCCAACGGCAGTGACTAGAACGGCCACTGGAGTGAGTTTGCCATGATCGACAAAAACGACGACGCCATATTTACCGAAGCATATCCCGGCGGCTATGCAGCCTGTCAAACTTAATTATTGGTAATAACAACAATAAACACTTGGTGAAAGTCTCTGCTTGTTGCAGGGGTTCTTTTTATCTAAACGCTTATCGTCAGTTAGAATGTAACTAAAGATCGGGCCGCAACTAGTATTAAGTTACTACGCCGCACTAGTTAGTCGGGACTTTTTTATTAAAGGTGCCTAAGGCACCTACCTTATATATTAGCCAGACCTCCTGGCCTAAGACCTTAGTTAGCTACAGTTAATATATATATATCCCTCTTAACAGGTTATAAGCCCCTTATGTATATATCCGCTGTATAATTAGAGAGATTTTAGCTATTACTATTAAATTTAAAAGGCAAAAATACCCTATTATAAAGGTTAAGCTGCTAAAAAACGTTTAATAGGAAGAGAATTAAGTACTTAAAGTACCTTATATTTCCTAAAAATACTAAAAACTAGTATTATAAAGGCTA